>NC_060908.1:8595000-8650000 GCF_014805685.1 Silurus meridionalis | reverse complement strand
ATTGGTTTTAGAAAAGAATAGTGATCAGTGATTGGTTTTTAGAAAGGAATAGTGATCAGTGATTGGTCTTTAGAAAAGATTAGTGATCAGTGATTGGTCTTTAGAAAGGAATAGTGATCAGTGATTGGTCTTTAGAAAAGAATAGTGATCAGTGAGTGGTTTTAGAAAAGAATAGTGATCAGTGATTGGTCTTTAGAAAAGAATAGTGATCAGTGATTGGTCTTTAGAAAAGAATAGTGATCAGTGATTGGTCTTTAGAAAGGAATAGTGATCAGTGATTGGTCTTTAGAAAAGAATAGTGATCAGTGATTGGTCTTTAGAAAGGAATAGTGATCAGTGATTGGTCTTTAGAGTGATCAGTGATTGGTCTTTAGAAAGGAATAGTGATCAGTGATTGGTCTTTAGAAAGGAATAGTGATCAGTGATTGGTTTTAGAAAAGAATAGTGATCAGTGATTGGTCTTTAGAAAGGAATAGTGATCAGTGATTGGTCTTTAGAAAAGAATAGTGATCAGTGATTGGTCTTTAGAAAAAAATAGTGATCAGTGATTGTTCTTTAGAAAGGAATAGTGATCAGTGATTGGTCTTTAGAAAAGAATAGTGATCAGTGATTGGTCTTTAGAAAAAAATAGTGATCAGTGATTGTTCTTTAGAAAGGAATAGTGATCAGTGATTGGTCTTTAGAAAAGAATAGTGATCAGTGATGGGTCTTTAGAAAGAAATAGTGATCAGTGATTGGGCTTTAGAAAAGAATAGTGATCAGTGATTGGTTTTAGAAAAGAATAGTGATCAGTGATTGGTCTTTAGAAAAGAATAGTGATTAGTGATTGGTCTTTAGAAAAGAATAGTGATCAGTGATTGGTCTTTAGAAAGGAATAGTGATCAGTGATTGGTCTTTAGAAAAGAATAGTGATCAGTGATTGGTTTTAGAAAAGAATAGTGATCAGTAATGGGTCTTTAGAAAAGAATAGTGATCAGTGATTGGTCTTTAGAAAAGAAAAGTGATCAGTGATTGGTCTTTAGAAAGGAATAGTGACCAGTGATTGGTCTTTAGAAAAGAATAGTGATCAGTGATTGGTTTTTAGAAAGGGATAGTAATCAGTGATTGGTCTTTAGAAAGGAATAGTGATCAGTGATTGGTCTTTAGAAAGGAATAGTGATCAGTGATTGGTCTTTAGAAAAGAATAGTGATCAGTGATTGGTCTTTAGAAAGGAATAGTGATCAGTGATTGGTTTTTAGAAAAGAATAGTGATCAATGATTGGTCTTTAGAAAGGAATAGTGATCAGTGATTGGTCTTTAGAAAGGAATAGTAATCAGTGATTGGTTTTAGAAAAGAATAGTGATCAGTGATGGGTCTTTAGAAAGAAATAGTGATCAGTGATTGGGCTTTAGAAAAGAATAGTGATCAGTGATTGGTTTTAGAAAAGAATAGTGATCAGTGATTGGTCTTTAGAAAAGAATAGTGATTAGTGATTGGTCTTTAGAAAAGAATAGTGATCAGTGATTGGTCTTTAGAAAGGAATAGTGATCAGTGATTGGTCTTTAGAAAAGAATAGTGATCAGTGATTGGTTTTAGAAAAGAATAGTGATCAGTAATGGGTCTTTAGAAAAGAATAGTGATCAGTGATTGGTCTTTAGAAAAGAAAAGTGATCAGTGATTGGTCTTTAGAAAGGAATAGTGACCAGTGATTGGTCTTTAGAAAAGAATAGTGATCAGTGATTGGTTTTATAAAAGAATGGTGATCAGTGATTGGTTTTAGAAAGGAATACTGATTTTTGAAAAGTTGTAGGTAAGAATAGTGACCAGTGATTGGATTCAGGAAAATATTGCAATCAGTTATTGGATATTAGGAACGATTTTTTTTGTTTTATCAGTGATTGATTTTAGAAAAGTATAGTGATCAGTGATTGGTCTTTAGAAAAGAATAGTGATCAGTAAATGATTTTAGAAAAGAATAGTAATCAGTAAATGATTTTAGAAAAGAAAGGCGCTCAGGGATTGGTCTTTGGGAAAAAATGGTGATTGGTTTTAAATATAAATTGATCATTTGTTAGGCAGCTTTTATTCTATTAAATATTGGGTGTGAATTGATCCAATTCCATACAGTGAAAGCTTTTTTATTTTGTTATTTTCCCCTCGTTTTATTTGATTTAATTTAAACAAAGCTTTAAAATAAGTACACACATATATTTGTTCTATCCAAAGGCAATTTTCTCTGTTTTATAAAGTACATGTGGAAAGAGCATGTGACGAATGAGATTTGAGAATTAGCTGGAGGTTATTCAGTTTATAAATGTGTGGGAATTCACTTTGACATCATGGCAATCTTGCTGAAATGTTTAGCTCAGTCTAATGAGCTATCAGCTGCCAAAACACAGGCCAAGGTGGGCAAACTGGTAGACCTGGTAGGAAGGAGATTTTCAACATCATAGATAAGATCTTTAAAAAAGAACCAAATAGTTAGGTAATTAGATTCGTTGAAGCATTTATTATACTTTTAATTTGTAATATAGTGAAATATTATTTTCCAAATGTCAATGATGCTATACAAGCTTGACCAAGTCAGCTTGTTTTTTGCCAAATGGCAGCTGGTCAGACTAAGCTGAACATTTCAGCAGGGCAGGAATAATTTTAATTAAGGACAGGGGGATGTCTTTCTCTGTGGGCATCTCCTTCTACACTAAATTAATATTCACAGCTATATACATCTACGTAGGTATAAGTAAAATATGTAATTATGTGTTAAAGTCTTTATATACCAAATGGATATGTTATGTAAGGATGTAAAAGATGGCAGGGAATGTTTTTATTGGAAAATAATCAACATTTGTGTGGTTAGATACAGCCTATTGAAAAGTAGAGGACTGTTACCAGCCATTAACTGCCAACTATTACAGCAGACAAGTTCTTCCTGTTATGACTTACATTACAGCAGCTATTCAGTAAACAGTTGTTCCCTCACCAGCCATTTTTTCCTCTTTGCAAATTGTCATAATACTGAGAAATTTGAGAGTGCAAAGCCCTGGATAGTTGTCCAGGACAGAAAACTTACTATCCACTGCATAGAGTCTTTGCATAAATGTTAAATTTCTAATAAGAAAGTTTTATAATATTAAGTACTGTGTTAAATTGCACAAGTAAGCAAATTCACATATTATTAAACATTATTTATGTTGAGTATCTGCAATATAAATCGCTGTAAATAAGTCGTTAGAAACATAAATGCAAAATAATGCATGCATTTGTTAATCTAATGCTGTAATATGCCTCATGGCCAGCACTACTGCAGAACTGATTTATAGAAAAATAATGTTCCTGTTTGTGCATGAAAGTATTTTCTAACCAAAACATTACAGCTAACTGAAATATTGAGCAGTACCTTTGACTAACTTTTAATTTTTTAATGAAGGTAGAAATTCAGAGGAGAAAAGAAAAACGTAGCTTTTGCGCCTACACTGTTAGAAGAAAATAATAGTGAATTCCAAAAGCTCATTCAGACTTTGCCAGTACCCTTTTCTGTGAAGCCCACATTCATAAATCATTCTAACGCTGCTTAGAAATCATTTCATTTCCTAAAACTATAAACTGGCAAAAAAATATTTAAGTTTTATTTTGGGCTATTTATATTTGACTTTACTATTATTGATATTGAATACTTTTACAAATTCAATTGACAAGAAAATTTTTAATCATCTTATCTTACATCTAGAAAATGAAAAATCTGTATATACATGCTGCGTGTACATGATTTTCCATTTTAAATGAAAGAATCCAGTCAAGTTCATCAGTGTAGAACAAACCTATTAAGCTTCATTGCTGGGTTAATCTTCAGCTGCAATCCTCTAATGCTACACCATGTATGCATATGAATAAATGTAGGTTAGCAACGTTTCTAACATAATCTGCCTATTTAACCATGTTAGTTCATACACGGTTGGTCTAGCAGAATAAACCAATATTTACCTTTAGCTGGAATTACATAAGCTGGTAATTATATTATATGATAAACTATGTGGCATTAGTTTACAAAGATTGAAAAAACGTTTTCAGGAAAAATCGAGGCTTTAAACAAGTAATTAAGACAAAAAAAAAGCCAGGTTTCACATGAAATCATGAATGGAACCAATTTTTTTTAATGATTTGATACATTTATAAATAACAACATATATATATAAACGGTAATGTTAGCCGGCTAGATACCTTAGCCAAATACTTCTGGAGCTTCAGTTGTTTGCTAGGTTTGTTAGCCAGTTAGATAGTTCATGTTCATTCATACATGTTTGCTATCTAGCAAACGTCACTTACCACTTACACATTATCACATTATCTTGAGTGGACATTAAAAATGTAATAAATGCCATTTAGATTGTAAAAGATCTTGGCTGTAACAGCTCACCCAAGCTAGCTAATGGCTTAGCCGTACTTGTTCCTGCAGATTAAACATTGAGCTTTGAATAAAGGTTACGTATTCATCTTCACATGCGTTATGCCTTAACTATTTTAAGATCAATATCGCTTGGTTTCTATTTTAAGCTTTCAGATACCTGATCAATTGGGCCAGCTATGCTAATCTGCTTCACTGAACTGAAGACCTTCAGCAAGAGACTGCTTTATTTAGAGTCATTTGCAAGTACCATAATTTAAATGACTGACAGCCTTTCTGGTACAAAATTCACTCTGTAATAGTGATCAAAATAAATGAAGCAATGAAGTACTATAACAAGAGCACATGTATTAAATTATTTTTCACTCTACACCACTCCTGCTTCAACTCAGCCGATAAATCAGATACTGCAGAAATGTCTATGTAAGCAATATGTCAACACTGATAAAATGAACTTTTCCATGCAATTCTTTCACTCTGCATATGTGTTTCTGAGTGTACCGTATGTAGGCTTGTGTGCACGAGAGCCCAAACGACATGCGTGGTATGTAAAAGGATATCCTCTGGCTGAATGGCTTAGAAAAACTCCTCTTGTTACCATAGTATAGTAGAACTACATGTCTTTAGAGAGAAACATGAGGAAATGCTGAGAGAGTGAAGCTGAGGGAAAAAGAAAGGAGTAAAAGGAATAGAACCAGGAGGAAAGAGTTCATAGGAACAGTGCTGGCCACCCACACAGGCGGCAAAAGCAAAAGGAGGAAAAGTGAAAGGGTGCTGCATGTTGTGAATTCTGAGCTGCTGACCTCTGTGGAAAATAACAGGAGGCACTCAGGAAGGTCAGGCTGAGACCATCGTTCTTTATACTGCATGAACTCTAGGCCATAGACACACACACACACACACACACACACACACACACACACACACACACACACACACACACACACATCATAATAATAATCACATACACACAACATAATCTAAATCTAACAATAATCCTAATCTCACTTACCAAACAGACACCTTTTTTTTTGTTGGTTTATTGTTTTTTTTACATGAAAAATTCAGATTTTGTGAGGTCCAGCCACATGGTTTATATTTTAATATCAGCCACATAAATCTGAGATTTTTCAGATATACTAGGGTTGTACAGCCCGAGTGGTGATTGAGAACATATTCTGGTGCCACTGCACAGTGATGTAATAAGTTAGATGTAAGTAAAGATGTTATTAAATAAGAAATCACAAACCACAAGGTAACATTCTCATCAACAGACGTCATGATCCTAGAGCATTCATAACACATGATAACCTTCAGTCTTTACGGAAAAGCTGTAAACACTCTTACAGAAATGTAGGTAGTCACACATTCAAAATGTATTCATTCAAAACATTTGTGTAGTTATACTACAGAGATTGGACTCAAACTCCTATTTCAAAGTACCATAAAGATTACAAGAGTATTTCCCCCCCTGCATTTTATTTTTTATTAGATATTTTATTAGATATATTTTAAAAAGATATTTAGGAATTTACATATTACATTAGGAATATTTTGTCAACCCTGTCGGGAAAAAAGTTTAGCTAAATCGCTGGGATACTTGTAAAAGATTTCGATTGAATTACCCAAAATTCCCTCTTCACCCTTTACTTCATCAAATCACACTCTCTAGGTTTGAAAGCTAGTTTTGTGGTTAGGCATGCTCCATGCAAGTGTATGCTACATTTAGTGTACTTTTAGCTGCAACCACTGGTTGACAGTAACAAAGTAAATGTAATTTGTTACTGTACTTAAGTAGCTTTTTCATGTATCTGTACTTTACTGATCTTTTTCCTTTTGAAAAGACTTTTACTTCACTAGTCAAATATTTAACTTTTTACTACATTTGGTGTAATTATTTGTTCATTTTCCTTTTCCAAAGTCCAATTTTGTATTTTCTTTTCCACTTCAACTGTAATCGATTTTTAGTGAAGGTTTTTTAACTGGTGTAAATGCTGGTTATGCTTGCCTTGGGCTTAAAAACAATGAAAGGTGACATGCAGACTAGACACACACTAAACATGCCAATAACACAACCAGTATGAACTGAAGGATAGTTAAAATGCCAAATGTGACATGTGTGACACATGATGTATGTCAAAAACACACACTGGTCTTTACACACAGCATGGAATGTGTTCATGTGGATTAACAAAAGTATTTGCATGTTAGCAATGTCAGAGTTTACATCTTCTAAAAAGTTTCATTGCTCCTCCAGCAACCTGGTTTCTTTATCCGCTGCATCTGAAATGCATGTGCAAAAACTTTATAGTATGTGCATTATGTCTGCTGGTATCTTTAATGCAAACTAAAAACGTATTGCACTTGGTTAAAGGGATGTAGAAGTTGTGTTTGATCTGTTAATGCCAAATTAAGTAGGTTATACCTGGGATTGTCCGATATGACCTAAAATCCCTAAAAATGATGCTACTCTGACAAGTCATTTTAAATAGCTGCATATTTTTATTTCTAGCTTATTATTTCCAGCAGTATCTGCATACTGAACGAATATTATGAGTCTAGCACAGCATCACCATCACACTTTATATATTGGTCTTTACTAAATTTGTGACCAGGTTGTGTTGAAAGAAACCCATATTGTATGCTAGCAAATTTCTTTGTCAACGATATGTAATTATGTAAAGAATAACACGACAGCAATTTAAGTCAAGTGAAGATTTTTTTTTATCGAGCTTTTATTGTCATTTTAAACATATATATAGCTGACATGGTACACAGTGAACTCCAGATGGTCCCCTAGTTAAGATGGTTCAAATTTTTCGATCTTATGATGACGATAGCGATACCACAAAATTGTAAAAATATAATGAACAGAAAAAGACAATTATAAATCAGGCTTTCACTGTCCCAGTCATAGCACTCTACTACATTGTTAGTAGAAGACTACCTGTATATCAAACAACATAGAGCTACATAACACAACACAGCTAAGGACTAAGAGTTAGTTGTTGTAGCCAAATAACATGCATCATGTGCAACCAAGTGCAAACACTGTGAGACAAAAGACAGTGCAATTAGACAAAATAGACAAAAAAACAAAACAGTGCCGGACAGACACACAAAATACACAAAATAGTGCCGCCCAGTATACATTCTGTATTGTATGGGATACAGTACAATGTGCAAAAAAAGTACTAAAAACAAAGAGGGTACTTGTAAACACATACACGTCTGTATAGCAGCAGCTGGTGCCAGTTCATTAATGACAATGAAGTATTTATGGATTCAGTTGGAAAAGAAGCATATAGGAGTATAAAAAGTGCTTGCACTAGTTGAAAAGTTTGAAATCTACTGGTATGTTTACATCTGCATACTTCTCAGTTTCATCACTCTGCTAGTTTTTCAGAGTTAACCCTTCCTCCATCCGTTCTGTGTTTTAAAATCTGATGATTGGTCGCTTCTCCTCAGTGCTGACTCAGATGTGCAAGGGAGGTGAGAATGGGGTCTCTGTGCAAGGTCATGACCTCTGTGTGTGAGAGAGAGACAGCGGTCCCTTGGAGGGCAAAGTTCAGTCTAGGGTTAAGCCCTTCTCTTGTTTGGACCCGGGTGGGTGGATTGGTGTGTATTGATGAGATGGTGGTATTGTTTTAGACAGTGGTCTAAAATTAAAGGCTTTTCTACGATAACAATGCTAAAAACGAGCGAAAGCAGATAGGGGCCAGTTAGCATGAGTTGCAGAGCAATCTTGTGTTCGAATGGCTTAAAATGGATGAAACCGGATCAGTTTGCATTGTAGTAACAGATCCACTCACGTTTCATTCAGTGTGAGCCACATTAGCATTTTTGGGATGATTATTCCTTCAAATCCATGTTGGGGTTTACCCTGCAGCTAGACTCTGACACCGGGACAGGAAATGAGCGTCATAAATGCCTTGTTCTTTGCTGTAATGGGAAACTCCAGGATTTTTGTTCTGTTCTGCTCGGTTGACACCATGTAGCTTGACTGTGAGTGGGAGGAGACTTAAACATACTTGAGTTATTCAGAAATTCCTCACTCGTTTATGGTTAACTGGCTTTTGTCTTGAGTTGTAGTTGTCAACCCACAAATGCTTCTCTCTGGAAGCTCTCTAAAGTTTTTTTAAAAGCTTTTCTCCGTCCAAGCAAACTTTGGTTGCTTCTTGTAACTTTTTAAATAAATAAATATATTTAGAAACTGGGTAACAGTTTAGTTTGCAGTAAAAAAACCCTAAATTCATAATGGGTTTCATTAAGAAATAATGTATATATGGATACTACCTACCGCATTGAGTATACATTTTACTTTGAAGAATTTCACAGACATTTTTACTGCCATATTCAGATGGGATGCCTGTATTTCCATTTTTTTAATATAAATCTCTTTTAGGAACCATGTTTTTTCGTATTATTACATTTACATTTACAGCGTTTTGCATGACACCCTCGTAGTAAGACAGTGGCAGAAGTTCATTGTGGCGCTCAGCATAAATGTATCCTCATGCTACTTTCAGATCCTTGTGATAGTTCAAAAGGTCAGGGTTAAAGAAAAAGGCATCAAATCATTTGCCTGCTAGAGTAGAGTAAGTGCAGCAAGAAAACATTAAAGAATATTTGTTTATTTTATATATATATATATATATATATATATATATATATATATATATATATATATATATATATATATAACTATATCATTTATGTACATCACTTCACATTTTCGGTTGAGTCTGCATCAAAAAGGAACCAACTTACTGGCATATTTTCTAGATGAATTCACTAAGGTACCATAGGGGCTGCGGGCATGCATCCAAAATTCACGGATATTTGGATCAGTTACGTTCTAAGATGTAGTTCTGAGTTCCGGGGACTGCTGTATATATACCTCATATGTGTATATATATATATATATATATATATATATATATATATATATATATATATATATATATATATATATATATATATATATATACCTCATATTTCAGCAACCATTTTAGATCTTCTCAAGGGACAATACTATAGAAATAAGACTTGGATATATTTTAGAGTAGTCAATGCGCAGCTTGTGTAGCAGAACAGATTTACTGTCCTCTGAAAATAACTCAATATACAGCTATTATTGCCTTATTGTCAAAATAGCTGGCAAAAAAGTAAGTACACCCTAAGTGAATATGTGAAAAACAAAAAGTATCATTGTTATCCAGCACTACTTTAATCCTTCTGGGCATGGAATTCACCAGAGCTGCACAGGTTGTTGCTGGGATCCTCTTCCACTCCTCCATAATGACATCACAGAGCTGCTGGATGTTAGACACACTGCGCTTTCCCAATTCCACTGGAGGATACGCCACAGTTGCTCCATAGTTTTCCAGTCTGGAGACGTACTTGGTCACTCCTTCACTTTACCCTTCACCTGTTCTGCTTCAAAATGTCACAGTTGTCACGTTGGAATCTATGTTTTCCTCAATGACCTGCAGCTCCCAGTAACAGCATCATTCATGTAGCCCCAGACCTTCTTAGGCGTGGTGGGGGACTCGAACGTTATGCGGGCACAACTGTCTCCCGCTCGGATTGAAGCTATCCTCACAACAGTCAAGAAAGTGAGAGAAGGTCAGTCACTTAATGTGATGCAGCTCCAGAGGCTGCTTGGATTTGTGGCAGCAGCATCCAGAGTGATTCCACTCCGTCTTCTGCACATGAGACAACTCCAGAGGTGGCTCAGAAACAAAGAGGTGTCTCCCGAAAGGGCAATTCATTCCTTACTATCAAGGTCTTGCGGCGAGCCCTCCGAGCCTTAGATATGTGGAAAGAACCTGCGTTCCTGTATCAGGGCCCTGTCCTGGGAGCTCCTTGTTGTCGTGTAATGCTAATGACGGATGCATCCCTCACGGGGTGGGGAGTGGTCATGAGTGGCCACTCCATCCAAGGTCAGTGGAACAAGCTCTATCTTGTGTGGCACATAAACTGCCTGGAGATGCTGGTCATGTTTCTGGCTCTGAAACACTTCCCCCCAGACCTGAAGAAGAGACCTGGTCCATATAGACAGCACATCGGTGGTCTCTTACATCGACAACCAGGGGGTCTCCGATCTTGACTCCTATACAGGTTGGCATGGCAAATCCTCCCGTGGTCCAATCGGAGAGCAGACGCCCTTTCGGGGCAAGGGCCGAGGCCCAGGAAATGAAAGCTCCACCCTGAGGTGGTGGAGTGGACATGGCGGAGGTCTTACAGAGCACAAGTGGATCTGTTTGTGACTCAAGAGACTTTGCACTGTCCCCTCTGGTTCTCCCTCACTCACCTAGCCCTCTTGGGGCTGGATACTATGGTACAGACGTGGCCGAGGTGTTACCTGTATGCCTTTCCCCTTCACGCTGGTCCCGAGAGTTCTGGTAATAGTTCACTGTGAAGGAGTCTGTCTCCTCCTGGTGGCAGCCCGATGGCCGGGCAGACCGTGGTTAATGGACCTGGTGTCCTTTCACTTGGTTTATTGCTGAAGTTCCTGCAGGAACAATTTGCAACAGGGTTGGCTCTTTTGGCCCTGAAGGATTACGTGGCCGCAATTGCAGCTTATTATGCTTTGCTTGCTGGGCAATCGCTGGGTAGACATCCCTGTGCGGCACCTGGAGGCTGAGGCCTGTGACGCGACACAGAGTCACCTACGTGGGACTTGGTCGTCGTGTTGGCGGCTCTGTTTGAGCCCCCCTTTGAGCCTCTGGCCAAGGTGGCCCTTCAGGTAACCCCAACCAGGATATGTACCTAACGTGCCCGTGGAACCCCCACCTGTCATGCTGTAGGCATTCTACCCTCCTCCTTCTCAGCCCCTGACCAGGAGCAACAAACCGACTACGTCCACAGGATGAGTCCGTGAAAAAGTCGGAGCAGCTGTCTGTCTCCTATGGCTCCTATAGGCAACAAGCAGACTCTTAGTAGGTGGGTTGTGGATGCTATTTCATTTTCATATAAGTCCTCTGGTCTCTCTGTTCCTTTCGAGGCGTGTGATGGCCTCTACGGCCTGGTCCGTTGGAGTCTCACTCCAGGACATTTGCAATGATGCGGGCTGGTCCACCTCGCTGACCTTCGTCAGGTTCTACGACCTTGACCTTAGAGCCACCCTCGACTCCTCTGTCCTGTGCTCTGGTTGTGCTCTCACACACTAGGCAAGGACTGGTCAGTGTGGCATGATTGGACACTCGTGCTCATGCTATTTCTCTATTTATCCTAAAAAAAATATTTTGTTTTAAATACAATTCATGGTGGAATGTCTATTTAATTATGTTACAAAAAGTATTTACCAACTCAAGTACAATATCATTAGAAAATAGAAATCTGTCATAACCCTGATTACATGCGGAGCATAAAGAAACTCACAGTGACACAACCTGCTCATTTATTTATTTCCAGTAATCTAAAGCTGAAAACAAAAGTAAGTCGTCTTTGTTTCAATCAGAAAATAAATGCAAATATTAAGTGACTAATATTAAAAACAAGAAAAACGGTGTCTGCTTTTCCAAAGAAACATCTTCTAAAGAAAGACACCCCCCCTCCCAAAAAAAAAAAAAAAAGATGAATTATCAATTGTACTTTCAGAGTTGGGTTTGAGACTAAAAAAACATGTTTAACCCAACTGAAATGAGTAGTGTAATTCCCATGGTAGCTTTTTGATAGAAGATGCACGTAAATCAAATTTCTTGCAAATTCCACAAATTAATTTTTCTGTTTTTTTTTCTGATTATACTACTTTTGAATCCACTACCTAAGCAGTAGTTTGGCCAAAGGCTGTTTTAATAAGGTTTGTATTTAAAAGGGATGTTTTCAATAGTCAAATGACTTTTCAAAACTAGTTTTAACAGCTAGAGCATTTGCATGTGGTGTCCTGTACTGTACATGTTGTGGACGTGACATCTTTTGTGCTTTATTGCTTTCTTGAGATCTTGGACATCTGCACTTTTTTTTAAATTATATGAAAAATAAACCATAATAAACCTTTCCCTATTTATACTGTATATTCATCAATAAATCTATGTATGAAAATGTGTTTTTAAGCTATACATACCCCAAAAACCTTTAAATATATTGTAAACAATAACCTGCTATTAACTTTGTCCAGTATTTCCTGTACACGAAGGATTACTACAGATCACACCCAATCATTTGCTACAACACGTTCATTCACCAAAGCATTTCTCACTATTTTCACTATTGTAAATATTTGTATCAAATGAATTACTCTTTGGGTGGAAATGTGTCTTCTAAAAACCTAAATGAATCACATCAGGCGTTTCCCCTTCATCTTTACTTCTTCACACTGCATTGTATAGTCTACTGAGGCCAGGCTGAGAAATGAAAACCTTTGTTGCTGTTGTGTTGTTTGATTGAAGCTAAAAGTGTCAGCAGGAATAATTATGAGTCCTCTACTTCATAAAGTGGCTTATAGCCCGAGCTCAAATCGCCACGCTTGGCATAGCCCAGACTCCCATCCTTATCAGTCGCACAACTTATGTTTCTGCCTAATGCTTTAATCTTCGGAATGTGGATGTTAGCTAAAGATCATGCTTGTAGACATGGCACAAAGTGTGGGATGTTGCTGTCAAAAGTTTTTTGCCAGACTAATTTCCATATTCATTGATTAATCACAGTTATTTGCATATCAAAAGGTAATACAAGAGGGATTTTTTAAGACTGTTAATAGAACAATTTTATTGAATGGTCTTATTATTAGTTCTATTTCTTAGTTTTATCTGTATGAAAATGAATAGATTTTTACATATAGATGTCTTCTTTGTTATCATGACAAATGAGCTAGTTACACAAACCAAGTAGAGTCAAACATCTGATTACATATTTACAAAATGCTATAAATGAAACTGTTATGGATCAAATAATTGACTTTTAATAATTAAGTTATAAACTGTTAAATGCCTGACATCCACTAACATCTGCTCAAAATGTCACTAGACATGTGAATAGTCTTTTTCTTAAATACAGTCAATAAGGGTGTGTAACAAAATCACTAAATCGACTGGCAAAGCTGTTAATGGCAGCAATTCCTGCCATCGACCTTAGAAAAGTCCGTTTTTATTTCAGTTGAAATAGCAAAACATATGTAGTAATAGATCAGTGGTCAAGACTTTGAGTTATTGACTGGAACATTCTGAGTTGAGGACCAGTGGAGAAACACTGTAGGCCTTGGCCTTGGCCTATTCCCTTCATTCTACAGTAGGTCACTTTGGATCAAAGCATCTGCCAAGTAAATCAATGTGAAAGCAACCAATATCAATATCAATATTTGCCTTAGAATTGTTCACAACTGTCCATATTGTGGACATATATATTGTGAGTTCTTGGATATCCTCAGTAAAATAAATAGGAGGTTCAAATAATATTAAGTGCAGGAAGATACTAATGCTAGCAGGTGACATGCTACAATTACAAGGATCAATGGATGAACACAAAATTTTTTTTTTATGCAGCACAAACAAAGCCTAGCTAAATCAGAATGAACAGATTTCTCTTATGTGTGCACCCAGTTTGGTGTGAAGCATGAACTGTGAAGTGAATATTAAATTCAGTATAAATTGTTTATATATATATATTTTTCAAGCAGGAAAAGTTTAGAGATGCTAAACTTTAATTGGAAGGCTCATACTTTCTTGTGGTACACAAAATGTCTGGATACAAGGCATGAATCTGGTACTGCATCTCACCACAAGCTTCTTTCTTAACCTGAAAGCCAAACTGATTTAGCCAAACTGAACAAACTTTCTTTCGGCTTCTCCCATTAGGGGTTGCCACAGCAGATCATCTGCATGTTTGATTTGCCACATGTTTTTACGCTGGATGCCCTTCCTAACGCAACCCTCCCCATTTATCCGGGCTTGGGACCGGCACTAAGGCTTGTGTAACCCTAATGGCTGGGGTTGGTTCCCTGACCGGTGATCGAACCCGGGCCGCAGCGGTGAGAGCGCCGCAGCCTAACCACTAGACCACCAGGGAACCGTTTAGCCAAACTGAACAAATTAGCTTTTTTTTTTGCTTGCCATGCTTTTTTCTAGCTTCGTTATATGGATTGTAATTGAGTCAATTGTGGTTTGCTTCTGAGCAGAAAACATACCTATTTGTACACTGTCATACCTGATGCTTACATTTTTCTTAGGATTAACTCCTACTCCTTATTAAGAGTTGTTCTGAGAACATTTAGAGACAATTTTTATTTTAAGTCATCTTATTTAAATTCTAATTAAACTAAAACTTTTTTAGCGTTATGTGGATTTTTAAGACATTTTTACATATCAGTCCAGATCCTTCAGCACATAGTGCTTATTAAATAGAAATACAAAAAAAAAAGGAAATAGGATTTTAGACATATGTCAGCATCAGAAAACCACCATAAACAGCTGGAAATATATCATGCGCTGAATTATCATTAAAATCTTTCTGTACCACTAAGTTCTTTTAATTGTTTATGAAATGTCATATTGGTTTATACTTTGCGAGAAAGTAAGAACTGTTTTTAGGATTTTCATAACCATAAGTCAGATTGTTAATGCTATAGTTAAAAAAAGGTCAACCCCAATAATGTTAACTGTCATGTAAACTCTGTTTGAAAACTGGAAACTTTTTCTATTATACTTTTCATTTGATGAACACAAAATAACATGGAATTACAGTTATGGCATCGTGTGGCACTCACATTCTAACAAAACTATTTATACCTATGCATCTGGGTTTCCTATGGGATCTATTGTCTTGTGCTACATTTTACTTACTTGATCTTTTTTTTTTTTTTTTTGTCTATAGGCTATGATTGGTACATTTTTTGCATACAATAAATTAGTTATGGCACTGTATGGTAAAGAATAATTATATACTGTATTTTTAAATAAACATTTTACACTATATGATGAAACATGGTGTATCATATCAGCAGAAAGATAATGTTAAATACATATCAGATAAACTGTAGACTTTTTGAACTGGATGATTCTCATAGCTATTTGTGATTTGCAACAATGCATGCAATAATATGGGATCATTTTAAAACCACAACATTTAGGAAAGAGGCACAGATTTAATGCAGTTAAATCTACCATACAAATTGACTGCAACTACAAAAAGTCATTTTGATTTTGAAGTGTAATCCAAAGTTTGCGAAGACTGGAGTTTTGACATTAGGCAACTATATATGACATTATTGCAGGACCTTCTAAACCCTTAATTCAGTGAAATATCCTATTATATTTTCAGCCTTCAGGGAAATGCACTGGTGGCTAGAGGCTGTTGACATCATTCATTTCTCTGCGTGTGCATCTCTATTGAGCAGTTCTTTTTCTGTATAGTATGTATGTATGTTAAGGATAAAAAGGCTCAAATGGTATCACTTCAAAAAAACATTTGCTTTTCTTGTCCTGAATGTGTTAAAGACTTTGAGTATTAGAGAATAACTTCCAGCAGCCTCTGGTGTATTCTTTGCACTGCTTTTGGACCTCTGAGTTGTAATAGTTGTAGCCTCTATTGCTCACCAACCTACGCATTTTTCCTGGCATATCTATTCTGACTCTGTCAGAGTTATGCACTGCCTTCTTCATATCAAGTCTGGAGTCCGGAAGGGTGAAAGCAGTCGCTTTTTCAAATTCTTTTCTGTTGTTTTTGGCTCCTGTTGTGGATTGTTGTGCAGTTGCAGGAGACACCCACATTTAATTTTGATCTTGGAGTTTTTATTTTCATAAAAATTGATTTTCCACCCTGTGGTGGGTAATGTCTGGCTTTTGCCCTGGACTCTCTTATACAAATAATGTAGGCTTTTATACTGAATGGCAATATTGCATGTTACATTTCTATAATAATTAAATAGAAAAACAGTGGTTTACGGATGATATTTCTTTAATTGTGCCTCATCTTTGACCCATATTGATGTGGTTCCTACAACAGAATCACTTTTAATTGCTGATATCTACTATAATGATACTGCCACATAAGGCAGCCAAAACATACATAGACAGCCTACGAGTAAAGATTCATGTGGGCCGTGAGTGGATCTAAAGATGCGGGTCATGGAAAAAAAAATAGAAAGAGACAGAGAGAAATATGACAGGCAGTCAGTCTGTGTGTGTGTGTGTGTGTGTGTGTGTGTGTGTGTGTGTGTGTGTGTGTGTGTGTGGCTCATGTCTGACACCATTAGCAGCGTGGCAGACTAGCGACAGCCTGCGGCTCAGTCTGACCCAGCTGTGTAAAAATACCCACTGCTCCCCTTTTAGTGAGTGCACACATATACACAGTCTAAAAATCTTGTTTATCTTTCTGTGCTGCCCAGAACAGGATGCGACTCACTGCAGCATTTTTAACATCCCACCCCAATACAGATAGAGCTTCAAGTGTGTGGCCCAGTTTTCATCATATTAAATGTATAGCTCTGATCTGAGATCAGCTTTCACATGTTTTTTTCACAGATCATAGAAGACAGGAAAAGCTGCGACCAGATTGTGAAAGCGGCATTTATAAGAGCATGAGTAATGTCAGTGCGATCGCTGGGGCTGTGCCGATTTTCTCCAGCTAGTGTGTCACATCCCACTTACAGTTTTCTCTGGCAAGTCAGGGGTGCCAAAAGATCTACAGCAGTGAGTAAGTATTACTGTATTAGTTCTTGTGTTCAGGTGTCTTGCTATACTAATATTTCAGTGTATTACTGTTTGGGCATTTAGTGCATTTTTCTTGTTGCAGCTGGTTACAAATACAGATGTTCATATCTACATTTGAGATATTACGAATTCTAGACATTACAAATCTGAAAAGCTGAAAATTATTTTTGGTAAGTTTTATTACACAAGCACAAGTTGGTATAGTTGGACTTTACATTTTACAACAGAATCTTTCAAGGGCATCCCAGAATAATCTTAAGAATGGCAGGAAGTGGGTTTCCATAGCACCAAAGGTCAGGCAGGATCACGAGTGTGTGCAGACTGAGATTTGTGGGATGGAGTGGAACAGATTGTTCAATAGAGACTTCTACACACACACACACACACACACACACACACACACACACACACACACACACACACACACACACATTTCTAGGACAGTAGAGGAACACAGTGTCCCTTTCTTACACCTACACAATTTATAGAAGGGCTCTAAATTACCTTGTGCGTGTGTGTGTGTGTGTGTGTGTGTGTGTGTGTGTGTGTGTGTGTGTGTGTGCATCTCACTACAACATGTCCCTGTATGGCTGTTTTGGTGTAACAGTTCCATGTGGCTCATTTTTCCACTATGCTCCTTTCACAAATGAAGTTGAAGGAATAAATATTTAAATGCCAGACTTCATGAATAAACATGAAATTGCTCTTATCTGCTCTCCCTTCATCTCAGATAGCTAGCTGGCAAGTTAACTGCTAGTAAACTAGCTTGTATTTTCGTTTTCTGTAGACAAGTCTTATTTCAGCTTTGATTGTCATATAATATTTAATTAAGATACATACATAATGCTGTCCAGACCATAAAAGAGACTAAATATTTTTAATACTAATATATATTCTTATATATGAATTATAAGGTAATTTGTGATCAAATCAGGGAGAGGAATCAGTCACTTGTTGAAAGATTTCAGTTTTGAGCTGAGAGGTTTTATTTTTATATATATATATATATATATATATATATATATATATATATATATATATATATATATATATAATAATAATAATAAATGGTTAATTTTAGATGTCCATCTATTAAGTCTGTAGGTGTGATAATCAAGGACAAGGATTTGGGCACTGTAACTGAACAGAATGTTTTTACCCCAAAACCTACTCCAAGTACATAATAAGTCTTAGGGCAGATGTTCAACTCAGAAAATGCAGGGCGGACCAGAATTTCTACACTTTATCATGAAAGATATTTATAAATTAAATTTGTATATTAAAGAGGGAAATTCTTCACTCTTTCAGAGGGAAGAATTTGTGGCATCTGAGGAGTACGGTGTTCTCACAAAAGCTTTAGGACTAGAATGCTTTTGAAAGTGTTGCACCAATGTTGGAAGGTTTAATAAAATATCTTTAGTACGTCTTTGATGAAATGTCTGCTCATTGTAAGACCTTTTTTATGGAGTGTTATGGTTTTTGAATTTGATAAGCTAGCTGGATTGAAAAATAGGAATTTTGATAATCCTGAAGGAAATTGTAGGTAAGTTGAAGCTGTTTGCATATGCAGTCATCAGTGCCAGATGCCAGTGTGGGATTCAATCTGTGCTTTACACAAGCCCCCTGAACTTCATTAACCAATGATCTAACCACCGGGATGCAAGCACCAGGATGCAGCAGAAATCTAAAATGCAATATGTACATTTATGGCATTTGGCAGACGCCCTTATTCAGAGCGACTTAGAGCAGGGGAGGGTTAAGGGCCTTGCTCAAAGGGGCCAAGCGGTGTGGTTGTGGTGGTGGGAGTTGAACCTGTGACCTTCCGATCCAAAATAAAATGCCTTAACCACTGAGCTAACACCTTCTTCTAAGGTACGAGAATATATGAAGATTACAAGAAGATATGTAACATAAAAATTATATTAAATGAGATACTAAAAAGAAAATAATAATAAAAAAATTATATATTAATAAATATTTTTTGTCATCTACACAATGCCACAGATAAATGTAAGTGAGTAAATGTATTAATAAACATTGATACAATGTTCAGTGATTTTTGTACGGACAAATTTTGTGACAAAGGAAACAACATTTCTCCAAAACCAAAAATTTAGAAGTCTTATCATTTCTGTCCTCACTAGTTAGCAAGTTTTACTTGTGCAAGATTCTTACATTAAAATTTGGTGGGAGTTTATTCAGCCATTTCAGAAGTCCAAATAAAATTACAAAAATATGTACAAAAATGAAACCCCAAATATATAGAGAGAGAGGAAATGCAACTGTTTGTAAATTAGGTCATTGTTTTTCCTTTTTTTTTCTTTGTAAAAAGTGTAAGGAAAATTTTGTTCAGGGTTATTACAATATATAAAGCAGATTTTTTTTGTTGTTGTATTGACCCCACCCCCCACCCCCACCCGTATCCAACAATGTTAGTTTATAAACTAAAATATTTTAGTTTAGTAAAAGTTTTTCAAGCACTGTCATATGCATTAACCTGCAAAGATTATGCTGAAGATTTAAGGAAGCAGTCATTTAAAAAAAATTATACCTTCCTCTAGTTGTTTAAATGTAATGTTAAAAAATAACATTTACTGCAGTTCTTTATTCTCCAAAATGTCCAGATGTAAAGTGTCACATGAGAGTCTGTAGTGCTTGACACAGAACACGTCTTGCCTCTTTCTTAGTTTACACGCTCAAGATATCCTGTTGCACATTTGACTTTTAATCGATCGAAGTGCAAAGCATGTGTGAACATCGAGGAGATTCTTTAAACAGTGCCATTGTTTGTTTTAATTTCATGGCTATAAGTCAAGCAATGGATCCGATGATCGTTTAAACGGAGTCTCCGAGTCACACACACGTAAACACACTCCCACAGACGCCCACTCCTATACTCGTTAACTTTTAAAAACCATGTGTCTCTTTATAGGGTTTCTTGGCCTAAACAGAAGAGACAAGCATTCTTCATTATTATTTATGTAAGGAAAGTGCTGTAGAAGCATTCTCTTTAACCTTTACAGCTAAATGTTCTCTCAATTAAACACACACACACACACACACACACACACACACACACACACACACACACACCACACACCCACACAAAACTATTTAAAAAATACAGTATTAACTGTTTTAGGAGCTTCTTTCCTTATACCTCTACCTTATACACCATGAAGTTCAGAAAACCAATTTTCCTTTTGCAAAATGTAAAAAAAAATTAAATTAAACGTTTGATATTTTGAATCTTTAATCGTCAAGACCACCAGTTTCCGCAGTCACTACAATTTTTTATTTGACATTTGCAATACCAACTCATATTTGTGAGTTAAAGGAATTTTTAAATACTTTTTAATATTAATATGTTTTTTATAGGTGATTTTTATTTATTTATTTATTTTGATAAAATCAGAGAAGAAATCAGTCACTTGTTAGGAGTTAGCCATATAAAAATAGCAATTTTGAGTTGAGAGTTTTTTTTGAAGAGTTTTATGTCGTTATATAGGTATAAGAATGTCTCACATGATGCTCCCCACCTTATGAACGAGTTACGTTCCGAACGTACCATGAATTTGTTGAAGTTGTTACTGTGTTCGTTATTGACTACGCATATCTCCTAATGATGTAAAAGCTAAAAAATACTATCAAATAAACAATAAAATATACTGAAACACATCAAAAGAATCAAAATACTGCATACAATATTTTGTATTAACGAATAAAAAATTAATCAAATTTAATAAAAAAAATACAAAATTCTGCGCTTTTTTGCACTGTGACTATCATCACTTGATTTTCTCTTTTCCCAAACCATTTCGAAATTAAGATTTTATAGCTATTTGAGGATAAAAACAAGTAATGCACTCGACACTGTACAACCACTGACTGAGACAGAGACAAAGAAAACAGCATTCACACAGCTTATCACTCATGTAGACTCGTCACGGTGGACGACTAACTCCTCCTCCTCTGTTTAGAATTTTTTCAAACTAATTTTAATTTGAGGACAGGTTTGTTTGTATCTGCGAAACTTAGTAAAGTGAATGTTCGTAAAATGAGGAGCGTCTATACAGTCGTTTTGACGCACATAATTCAACTAAACATATAATTTGTTTTTTTCCCTGTATGTACATGTATCATATAGGTATATTTATATTTTAGCAGTGTCTATATATTTTTTTGTTTATATGGTGTTTGATGGACTCAGTGTCATACATTTAATCAATTGTTAAATGATTAAATGAACCACTTCTTTCATTCAAATGTCTATCTCCATGTTTGATTATCAAGGACACTGTAACTGAATAGAATGTAAAAAAAAAAAAATCACCCAAAACATATTCCAAGTACATAATTTAATGAGTTTGTGGCCAGATGTTCAACTTAAAAATGTACTTATTTATGAATAAAATGTATTCATGTATATGAAACTACAGTGTGAATCAAATTAAAATAAAACCTACAATTTTGTCCTGATTGATCTAAAAAACATTATTGCAGTTACTTAGTTAAATTGGACATTTTCCAAGTGAAGGAATGATTACAACAATGACTTTCGATGAACTTTTTTAGACTTTTCTCATGGCATAGAGCACAGGGTTTTTGTGACTTGAGTTTAATCATGGCCTTAGAACAGAACAGGATTGATTTTACACATTTCATAGGGAAGTTTAACAAGCAACAGCATACACAGACAAAGCTCGAAAAAATCGACAAGCTCGAAACCTGCCCTAAATCCTGACTCTAATTATTCATAACTTTTCCCTTCCAGCAGCTTTTCAATTATATGAAAGTACAGAACCCTAGATGAGCCAGGAGCTCTCGTTATGTTAGCTTATCTTTACTTAATATTAATAGTAATCATTTTAAGAAGAGGATTTGAAAGTTAAATACTACTTCTCAGTCCATGCTTCAGATGTTAATGAGTTCATGTGTGTGTGTGTGTGTGTGTGTGTGTGTGTGTGTGTGTGTGTGTGAGTGTGTGTTAGCCGTAGGACACGACATACCATTCCGTTCTTTGACAGAATCAGGGCAAAAGACAGAACAGTGAAGTGTCTTAGATATCCAACACCTAAAAATGAAGCTGCGATTTTCTCTGAGGATTGTAGCGCATACTGTGTGTTAGATTTGATCCGATCGTGTTACTCTCATAACTCAGCTTGTCTTAACCTGAGTTTTTTGGAACTATCCCATACCTCTGTTTGCCATTTGCTGTTCTGTTACTTTTATTGTGTAAAGCGAGCTACAATACAAAATGTATATGTCTATCATTTGTGAAAAGTTGTGTGTGCATGTGTGTGTGTAAGTATGTGTAGTGTGTGCATGCGTGCACATATGTCCTGGTGGCGTAAGATGGAGGAGGCATTTGCGTTTCCTCCCCGAGAGGCCTCTCTGGGCTGGGCTCATATGTGTAAATGTGTGTGTGTATGTATGTGTGTGTGTGTGTGTGTGTGTGTGTCAATGAACTCGTTGCCCTACTGCTGTTTCTGAGAGCTGAGGGTCACAGGGTGCAGAATTCCTCTGGGTGTTTACAGTTCGGGGCCTACGCCATTAGAAAACACTCACACGCACGTATACACACACAAGCATGTTCCGAAACATATACACACAGATATCATGTCATATTCGAATGCTGAAGGACCCCACGTTCTCGCAGTGCGTGTTATAAGAGACAGTGAGCGAAAGGTTGCCGTGTTCACACTATACCCGTACAAGGTTGAGGATGCTAATTTTGTCATGAATGTAGAACAGTCAAAAGCTTTCAAGGTGTTGTAGAATTAAACAAATAATTAGAAATAATTGAAACCAATTACTACAAACAAATATACAATGGTGTAACATAAATTTCAAATCTAGACAGTGTAGTCCTATTTAAAGTTTACAGAACAATAACTGTTTTCTGGTTCAGTGTCCTGAAACAATCAAATTCAGATATATATATACATACACACAGTGCAACCTCGATACTTGCGGGGAAAAAAGCAACACAAAAATGAGGTTTTGATTCATGCCTTTTAATGGTTTTTTTTTTCAACGGGAAATGTACATGTACTGTACTGTAAACTGAACAAAAGTTGTGAATCACTTGTCATAAATGTTTTATTTACTGCTTTAAATGATAATACAATGATAAAATATTTTTTCAAACATTTTTATGTAATTTATTAGTACAAACTCTTTATTTTATTACCGGACTAAGAGTTACTCTTAGTCCGGTTCCAAATGAAAAGTCGCAAACTATTGAGATCACGAGTATCGAGGTTCCAATTAGGAAACAACATGAGTCCATTTCCCAATTCGTAGAAGCAAATTTGGCGTGGCATATAGCTTGATGGATAGCCAGCTATATAGATTTACTTTAAAGGAAAACACAAATGGTTATGCACATTGTAAATAGGCCCACACTGTCTGCATTCAAATTTTCCCTTTGTCAAAGCAAATGGTAAAAATAGGTTTGATTTTATTCTGATTTCTTGCTTACAAAATAGTTCTTGACAGCCATGGGCTGTTTAGATATCAGCCCAAACTTGCCATCAGATAAGTTGCTTTTCACATTTTTAGCTTTGTTCCAAAACTAACACAATATGAAGGAAATCTGTCAACCTTCCTATCACTACTAGTGTTTTCCCATGATGCACATTTATAGAGGGTGGAGTTATTTACCATGAGAACAAAACTCCGATTTAAGATTTAAATTGAAATTCAATGCTTACTATTATACAGTATTTACATTTCACCGTTATATCTACAGTATATTAACCATATATATTTAACTTTTTTAATAAAAAAAATTTAATACAAGCATAAATGTTCAATGAAAGTCAAAAGGAAAAGAGCATTACATTTGATGCCACCAAACACCATAACAAAGAGGATTTTAGTCAGGAATTTAGTCATTTGGTCTCATTTGGAAATGCTATTTTTATAGACTTGTTTTTAGGCCAGGCTTGTTTCAGTTTGCCTGATTTTTGTTGTTGTTGTTTTTAAACATAATCAGTTTGTATTATGTGAAAAAAACATTTTCAGGTTCTAGTTGTATTCGAAAGTTTGTGAAACCTCTTTTAATTGTTTGCATATTTTTTATACTAGAATTGTCTTCACCTTCAAGTCCTAAACCTAAATAAAGAGTATCTATTTACACACAAATGATTTTCCAAACGATGCTCAAACATTACAGTTTCATATAGTTTCAATTATTAAACAAAATTAACCAACATTAAATAGCTTCAACTTTCAAAGTGAACATTTGCTGTTCGTAACTGGTTTGACAATAATTGCAACTAAACTTTTCTGCTAAATTGCTTTTAGTAAGAAGGATTTCAGTGATTTTGGTGGGTGTTCTTGTATAAACTGCTCTTTTGAGGTCCACATCATTTCTGTTACTTACTGTACTTTTTCTTTACCCACTTGGTTTGTAGACGTACTTGTGTGCGTAGAGTAGCCCTGTGACGATTCTTTTGAGCAACTTGAGTAATTAGATTACAAAAATTAATTCATTCAAGATGCTTTGCTTAGTCCATTTAACAAAACACGGAGCACTGTGTTTCCCACGGACCATAATTACTGACGCAAACTCTGGAGCATGCTGGACAGGTAACACAGAAGAAGCTGCAAAATGAGAAAATGGAGGAATGGGATAAAACAGCGTAGGGCGCTGAGAAGATTCAGGCCGAAGAAAACGGCAGAAAGTTTCCAAAGTTTGGGATCATTTCAAACTAAAACATATTGAAAACACTGTACAGTTTCAAAGCAGCCTTTCCAGAGACAGGAAGACCACCGCGATACTGAGCGAGGTTTCATAAATAAATACTTGAGTGAGAATAATTATGAGTTTCATTAAACAAATAGTTCCTTATAATGTACTCTACACGGCCACTGTGGAGGGGCTTTCAGAACGAAACTGGATTTGTATTTTGATGTGATATGGCAATTACATGCACTAAATGGGTTCCGTTTTCACCGATAGTCCTTTGTCGTATTTTTTTTTTTGTTTTAAAGTAAAACAAATTACTTGCTCATTTAAAGAGACCTTATTCTCTTTCAATTTTTTAGTCTTCTTTATTAAAGAAAAAGTACTTCTTATCTGATTACTTGATTAATCGTTGGGATATTTGTCAGTATACTCGATTACTGAAATAATCGATAACACCAGCCTTAGTGTAGAGTCATTGTCTTGCTGCCTGCCCCATGGATGCTTAAACCTCAGTTCACCGATACAGTTCAGTATTTAATGGTCCAAAAATATGGCCAGAAAAGCAGCTCCAAGCGGTAATACTGCCATCCCTTATGCTTCACATCTGGAAAGAGGTTCTATCTGTATTGTGTGTTTTCTTTTCACACACATAATGCTTTTTTAATTTTACCAAAAAATTTGGTTCTATTCGGGATCTAGCAGGCCAGAAAACATTTTTCCAGCCGGCTTCTTGATTATTTGTTTGCTCTCTGGTCAAACTGTAGAGACATTTACAGTTGTTGGTTTTTTTTTTTTCAGTTGCTTTGGAGCAAACCAGTTAAATGCATTTCTCAAAGCCATTTGTACGAACAGCACAACACATTGGATTTTTTTGCAAATGCCTGTACTTTTCTTAAAATCCTTAGTTCATCACTCAAAAGTAAGTATTTGTGTCAATGAACATCTTTCTACCATCAAAATAACACGTCTTTTTGCCATTGTTCACAAACAAGATCGTCAAAACGTCAGAATGACGGCGCATGGTTTCAGTATTTCCTGATATAAACGACGGTTTGGAGGCTGAATTTCTTCTGTATCGCATCTATGAATTTCCGCAGCACAAATGTACTGATTTGCATATATGATTTATATTGATTGCTAGACACTTTTACTGTATTTTACTTTTTGATCGTTCGGTTATTGGTTGTTCATCCAATTGCAGAAATTGTAATTCTGTGTTTTGCTTTGTCTGTGTACATTATCCCATTGAAGGTTTACGAGATTCACTTTTGACCTATTTTAGAGAACTAGTCGATTATTGGTTGATCTGATGCCATACACTTGCCTTCATTAGTTACATTCAAGACTCATTTGCACAATTCATCAACTCAAAAAATAAAAAAGTTAAATAGAAGTTGAAGCTTGACAGGTGACAACTTGTTAAAACATTTTGCATTCAATGATTTATGCAAAAAACTGATGCGTAACTGCTTTGGGGGTTAGGACAGTTGAAATGAATGAAAATTTTTTGAACGTGACAAACAACTGATAGTGTAGGGAACAGCAGAAAATTGTACACAATCAATTAAATTAACGTACCAAAGCGTTCGCAATTTGATCAAAGCGACGAGAAATTGCTTTTATGATGTGCACAAGTGACTAAATGACGTGGAGGTTGAACAAGGTGTAGAACAAATAGAATTTCATTTCTAATCCCAAAGCAACTGAGAAAAACTGTAAATCCACGTCCACTGACGAGGTTGTGTTGGAAATTATGTGATGAAGTGTACAGTTGAAAATAAACTCTATTTTATATTCAGAATGGAATTAATTTGTGGTATGTTTTTTAAGTTAAATTCAAGTGAAGTTTAATAAGCAGAGTCCAAACTATTTTATTCACGTTTAGCATGCTGCAGCGTAACACAGTTAGATAGATAGATAGATAGATAGATAGATAGATAGATAGATAGATAGATAGATAGATAGATAGATAGATAGATAGATTCATGCTTTGACA
The DNA here is from genome assembly GCF_014805685.1 of Silurus meridionalis. Taxonomy (NCBI): domain Eukaryota; kingdom Metazoa; phylum Chordata; class Actinopteri; order Siluriformes; family Siluridae; genus Silurus; species Silurus meridionalis. The sequence continues at coordinate 8,623,269 of NC_060908.1, read as the reverse complement.
AAACTAACAGATCATCGGACTATTAGTTTACTGCCCTGCAGGCTTGTCACATACGTGTGTGTGTGTGTGTGCGTGCGTGCGTGCGTGCGTGCGTGCGTGCGTGTGTGTGTGTTCTTGCCCAGAAGAAGACGACCTACCCAGGATGAGTTGCAGTGTAAATGTGCACATGTTTTCTCAGGGAAGTGTGTTTGTCTTGCAAGCCTGTGCGGAGGCCCTTTGTTTAAATAAGTAAAGAGGTTCTCTTCCAACACCCAACCCTGCATAACCCCCTACACACACACACACACACACACACACACACACACACACACACACACATACACACATACAAACATCTGGGTATGTAGGTATAGGACAACATAAATGATGCACTACCTACATCTATAAATCTTTAATTATTTAACTGGATAAAAATATGTATGTATCATAATAAAGAGATGCGGCCTCTCCACAACATTCACATGCACCACGTCAGGAGTATCATATGCCCCAATCCTTCCAACCACTGTGGTGTGGATAGACGGAGGTGTGTGTTCTGATCCACATCACGACTAGAATTTCCCCTCCAGCGCAATGCTGCTCCCTTCTGGTGTGTGCTGTGCTTTCTGTGTGTGTGTATGTGTGTGTGTGTGTGTGTGTGTGTGTGTGTGTGTGTGTGTGTGTGTGTGTGTGTGTGTGTGTGTGAGGGGAAGGTGGAGGAAAAGAGATAAAGGATTTTGCTGCAAGGAATATATTTGGCATATGATTCGTACATATATATTTTAATCTAAATCATTTCCTTTTCATAGTGTACCATTAGATATATTGTAACAATTTATTTTTTATTATAAATATAAATATTTAAACTTTAAAATAATTTTAAGAAAGCAGCAGTTAATACATATGTACACTATATGGACAAAGCTATTGTTCCACTCGACTTCTTCAGTCGTATGTGGTTCTTTTGTAAACTGTTACCACAAGAGTTAGAGGCAGACAAATGTATAGGATGTGTTTGGCTGTGATAGCATTTAATTTTCCCTTCACTTGGACTATTGTAAAAAACCCACACCTGTTCCAGCCTGACAATGTCCCTGTGCACAATGACATGTAGTTTAATATGTTGGAGTGGAAGATCTTGAGTGGCCTGCTATAGAGCTCTAACCTCAACCCTATGAGAAACCTATGGGATGAACTGAAATACTGGCTGCACTCCTTTCACCCTACATCAGTGCCCAGATTTTACTAACATCCTTGTGGCTGAATGAGTACAAATTTCTGCAACCGTACTATAAAATGTAGTAACACAATTTACCCAGAAGATTGGAGGTTATTCTAAAATCAAATGAGGACTAAATGTTGAATGGGATGTTTAAAAAGAACATACCGATCTTATGGTCAGGTATCCACAAACCTTTGTCCATATACTGTAGAATAAAAAAAAAAAAGATTGATATTAACGGTGACAACTTGTATGGTGGAAGTAAAGAAATAAAGAATGTTTTCCGCGAGATGTTTATTTAGCAATTTTCAAAGAGGTTTCCAGAGTCAGAGTGTTGTATCACTGAAAGGCAAGACGGCTTTGCATTTGTAAAATGACAAGCTGAATAATTCTTCCTTTATTAACTTCAAGAGAAAACAAAGTTGAGTGATTGAGTGGCTCTGCTGTAACATGCACTATGGCAGGAACTAACTTGTTTTGTAGGAGTCCCAGAACATTTAAAATAACTGTTGATGGATAAGAAGAATGATGTGCTGTTCTTGAAAAAGAAATACATGGTTAATGTTAGCAAAAGACTGTGGTATCAGAGGAATAAAACACTAGGTTTTGTACTGTTGCTATTGGAAAATTACATGTATCACACCAACCCATCATTATATGTATATTTCACACACATTTAAAACACAAGTCAAACTCGACATCAGTAGCCTTGATGAGGAAATCAAGTCAAGTCAAGTTTATGTCTATAGCGCTTTTCATAACAGACATTGTCTCAAAACAGCTTTACAGAATTTAACAGTTAAGGTGAGTGATGTGTATTCAACAAGAGCGAAGTCATTCTTGTTGTTCATTTGTATGCTAAAATTGCCCTTAAAACATTTTAAACATGAAACTTTATTTAAAAAAAAAAAAACTTACTTATGGCATTTAAACTCATAATATTCAGTCTAAATGCTGAAGGTGTTTAACTACTTGTTCCTGAAATGCTATGCTAAAAAGAACCTTGGAGGGAAAGAAGCACTTGACCACTAAACTGCAAAGGGATAATGAAGAATTATATTTAAATAGATTGATGGATTGATGGATAGATAGATAGAAAGAAAGATCACATGCCAGAGAAATCCATTTGTGGATCATGTCCTACATTCAGTTCCATATTTAGTGATAATACAGTAAGTAATACCCAGTATAGATAGATAGATAGATAGATAGATAGATAGATAGATAGATAGATAGATAGATAGATAGATAGATAGATAGATAGATTATGATTATAATTTATAGCCTTGCTTCTATATTACCTTGTATATACACACACACACACACACACACACACACACACACACACACATATTTAATACTAAAAACATATATTTATAAAATGTGAAAGTTAGATAGAGTTTAAAGTAATAAAGCATTATACATAGAAATAGTGCTGCTTTTTTTCTCTTCCAATCCTGAAACCTTGAATAATAGCTGATATTGACAACCATGCAATACTTATATATTTCTCTTAAAAATTACATTTGTAATCTTATAATGCCTTATGATTTTGCAATGAATGGATTGATGGATGAATGTATATATAGATAGTTTTAATGAAAATGTAATTAGTTATATATGTTATTATAATTTGCTCATGATGATTTACAGCCCTGCTTCTAGATCACCTTTCCCCTAAACCTGATGCTGAAGAATGCTTTGTTTTGCTTGAACCCTGAAGCATTTGGTCAGAGTTGCTCTCCTTTTGGCGAACGCTTAATAAATATGCCACAATAAAGAATGAAAACATGTCCAACAATCAGTCGTGTGCGTGCACACACACACACACATACACACACACATGCACACACACACACACACACACACACACACACACACACACACACTCACACACACACACAAATTGATCACTGTGATCCATCTCTATCAGATAATTTAAAAGCGAGCCACACAGAGCTCTGTGTTGTGTACACACACACACACACACACACCGCTTGCCAGTCTGCGTAAACGTGTCATTTTCAGATGGCCTTTAATTACCTATCGGCTGTTTGTGGCTGTCTGAATGAATGGACAGCGTGTTAATTAGCTCGGCGAAGCAGCCCGTTAACGAGACGGCAGCTGAATGGCAGCCTAGCACATGTAATCACGCTGTCTCGCAAATTCGTGGAGTAGTAGACACTTGCGCACACACTCTCACACACACACGTTTACTCATGAACAGTGGCAGAAACAGAGCTGTCTGGTGCCATGGCAACCATTGCAGATATGCCTACCCTCCCTCCATCAGACAGAGAGATAGAGACAGAGAAATAATAAAACTGGCGATAAAGAGTGAGAGACCCTCGCACATATTCACTCACATCAATAAGAAAATGATAAAAAAAAAGCGTAAGAGATTGACGGTTATATACGACAGGAATGAGAGAGCAAGAGAGGCTGAGAGGTACAGATTAATGTGCTGCTGTCTGCTCTCTAATATCAGACGTCACTGCAGTGTCTGTCTCCTCTCCTGCCTTTCTGCCACGACAGCCCCAAATACCCACTTAGTATTTTTCCAGCTGTTTCTGTTTACTGTGCATTATAACTGATTATGATTTCGATATAACAGGTAGTATATACTGCGGTGAGTGGAAGAAGCACCCAAAATGCAGGACACAAACAGAGTAATGTTAAAAAAATTTTAATGAATAAAAGTAGCAAGCAGAGAAAACAAAGTTCGAAAACAGTTCCAGGGTCAGAGCTGACCAACAGAGCAAACGCAGGCAAAGGCACTGGGTCGAACTTTTGGGTGGAAACCTTCAAACCCATAACTGCTGGAATGCGAAAGTAACTAACACATGCTCAAAATGTGGCATGAAGTAACCTGATAACATCATCGATTCATTTGCACGTCAGTTGGATTCTCTAAGGATTTGCATATCAACATAAAGTAGGAGGATTCCCTAAAGACACATTACTAATAGAAAAAGAATAGATGTTTAAATACCAATAGAATTCATATTTTATGTTTAACCATGCAGACATTTTTTTGTGAATTGTGGTTTATTCAAATAGAAAAAATGATTGCGATTTGTTTTTGGCAACAATAATGATCGGTGATTGGTTCTTGGAAATACAGAATGAAATAGATAACTTTAAAATGTATAATTATATAAGTTTATCACTTATAAGTTTATAAATTAATGTCTGTTGTGAAAAGTGCTATATAAATAAACTTGACTTAAACTTGACTTGATAAATTAAGGTAAACAGTGTGCAGCATCACTGAACAGATGATAACCTCAACAATGATGAAACGATAATGAATGGTCATTTGGTTCATCCTCACCCAGATGAGGATGAATTTCTTTTTGTGTTTGGTTCCTCTTAAGGTTTCTTCCTCATACTGTACCATCTCAGGGAGTATTTTCTGCCCACTGTCACCACTGGTTTGCTCATTAGAGGGACACATTAGCAGGATTATTGATTGGTTGTGTTAGAATAATGGCAATCTGTGATGTCTCATTTTATGAATAATGGTCATCAGTGATTGGAAAACATTGAAAACATGTTGGAAACATTGGGGATTAGTGATTGGTTTAAGGACAAATAGTTATCAGTGATTGGTTGTTGGAAACAATAGTGATTTGCGACTGGGTTTAAGGACCAATGATAATCAGTAATTATTTTTAATGAACAATAGTGATTATTGACTGGGCATTGGGAGAAATGGTGATTGCTTTAAAGACAAATTGTAATTATTGATTGGTTGTGTGGAACAATGGCAATCGATGATGTGTCATTAGTAAAAATGGTCATCAGTAAGCAGTTGTTGGGAACAGCGGTGGTTAGTGATTGGTCAATGGACACAACAGTGATAAGTGTGGGGTCTCGAAACAACTCTCAAGAATGGAGCTGTGGTCTAAATAGTACATCTAAGAGTAGAGGATGATTAACACAAATTGTAAACCTACATGGTGGATTACTGATTTATTGGTGGATTACTGTTTATTTTATTAATAACAAATTGGGAACAGCATCAAAGCAGCAAGAGTCTATAACTGTATACAAGGTTTGCCTATATGCTAGTTCACCTGATGAAAAGAATAATGGTTGAAATGTATTATTATTTTTTTTTAACAATTAAAAAATATATTTATATTCTTATTTTTGGTTAAATTGTGAAACCTTATTATGTTAGATTTAGATGTATTATGTAGGACGTTTTGAAGACAAGGTGAGGGAGGCGAGATTGTGATGGTTTGGACATGTGCAGAGGAGGGACATGGGGTATATCAGTAGGAGAATGCTGAGGATGGAGCCACCAGGAAAGAGGAAAAGAGGAAGACCAAGAAGGCGGTTTATGGATGTGGTGAGGGAAGACATGCAGGTAGTTGGGTTGAAAGAGGCAGATGCAGAGGACAGGGGGTATGGAGACGGATGATCCGCTGTGGCGACCCCTGATGGAAGAAGCCGAAAGAAGAAGAAGAAGATTATATATTAACGGTGGTAAACAATAGTAGATATTCATAAAAACAACTATGCTTATACCACTAATATTTAAAAATATTTTTTCTAATCAAACATTAAATACGTTTTTCATTCATTCTAATTCATTAATTCATATGAACAATTTATATTACTTTCAATCTTCTTGTTACCTGTGAGGTGATGCACACCTACAATGAACATATTAAAGACACCCCCCCATTGACCTCTCTGGTAATGGGGTACATCTGGGCCAGATGCAAAATCTGTTTGCACCTGTCTTTTTATTATAGTAATTATACCACATTCTGCTTGAAACACTGTGCTGTGTATGAAGCTGATGTACAAGTCTAAACATGCAATTTAAGTGCCACGCATTTGCCAATACACAAAATATCCAACTCCCTCTTATATATAATCATCTAAAGGAGGATCATGGGCAAAGTGGGTAGTCAGCTCAAAAAATGATGGAGAACCAGGATGTTACTGGCTGATTGATGTACTGGGCAATTAGTGGAAGCCAGTTTTGTGTGTGATTTTGTCTTTAACTTAAAATGAGGTGTAAATTGTTGCCATGCTGTTTGCTCTGAGATTTTATTGGCAATGAAGCCCGGGTGGATGGTGTTCTAGTCAGATTGTGCTACTTCTAAACTGCCACGTTTTTAATTTAGGACAAAAGGTTCAATAGTGAGCAACTGTTTTGAAGAAGCTGCAGTCGATATTTTGTATTTTGTTCACAGCAGCCTTTTCATTTAAAGCCAGTTAGCATGTTAGCGCAATTAATGCTATTAGTGTGCCCTCAACAGCATGTATTTTTTCTGGAAAATGAGATTCTTTATTTAATCCAAACTTTCTTTTTTTAACACATTATTTTAATATTGAGCTTGTGTTTCCTTTTTGAGCACGGTCTTTGTGACAGCTCTGTGGTTCACTATTTCATGCACTTATCACCTACATTTTAACCATATTTTGCACATCCTACTGAGTGCAATCATTAGGCTACACCTTTAGCAAACTGAGACATTTTGAGACATTTCACATTCCTAATGTACATCTGATCCTCTTAGAATTCCACACGGTTTTGTTCGAAATTGCGCAGAGAAAATGTATGGTCTGGAAAAAAGTAACTAAAACTAATGTTCAGACATGCATTTTACCGCTCCATGTTGCCAGCTGCTTTACTATGAAGATACCAGTGGGTGTTTCTATTATTGGTTGCTATAGTAACTTTTATCAATTGGCAGCATGACTAGAATTCCACTCTACACTACAAATAAGGAGATGGAACAAGTGCACTTCAGTGTCTTCACGCCCATCGGTATACTGCAGTTTTTGCTTCATGTTTGCATAAAACGATCTGATTTTTGTCGTGTTGCTGAACACACCCACATCTAGTCATCAACGATGGCTGTTGATCAAGTTTGGGGTTCCTGTTGTAAATGATTGTCACTTTTTGCTGCTGTGCACTTTATGTATACATAATATTAAAGATGCATTTATTCAACGTTTTTCTGAAATATTACTGCCGTGGTAGAAACACTTACAATTACTTATAGAACATGTAATGTACTTATTTAAGCCAGTTTCACTGTACCTTAATTTCAATAATAGAAAATGTTGATAAAATTGAAGGAAAACCTTTTGTACTTTGTTATATTTTATTTTCAAATAAAAAGAAAACAATGCATGGAACACATCACTTTTATGCCTCTCAATTAAAATTTAATGGGTTAGTTTTAAAGAGTAGAAAAAGTCTTATTTGTGTGTGTGTGTGTGTGTGTGTGTGTGTGTGTGTGTGTGTGTGTGTGTGTGTGTGTTTGTGTGTGTGTGTGTCTTACAGATACCAATACATGGCATCATAAAGCATGGACCACAGACATCCATATGGTGAGTGCATGTTTATGGAGGAGTGCAGTACCCTGGTAAATCTGCAGGTGTCAGACTGGCACATAGGCATCATTGTGTGTGTGTGTGTGTGTGTGTGTGTGTGTGTGTGTGTGTGTGTGTGTGTGTGTATGGTGGGGAGGAGGGGTGGTCAAACATGATTCAGCAAAAGTGTGTTAGGAGGACAGGAAGGGGTGAAAATAAGCCAGTGGTTACCATACCACCAACTCATTGAAGTTCAAACCTATGACTCAGCCGGATATCGCTGGGCAAACCTTTTTGTGTGTGTGTGTGCGTGTATATATATGCCTGCCTAAGAATTTGCTTTGTCATCTTATTGTGTGCAGGGATTTTTTTTTCCCAAAGACCACACCCACTCTGGATTTTTGGAGCTCTATGGCATGTTGTTTGTTGCAGCGTATGAATAATGAACCATTGTAATGCCTGCAATTCACAAGGAAATTCCTAAATGCTATAATTTTGGCAAATTTAAGATTAAAATCTTAAAAACTTCAGTACAATAGAATGGCTCTAAATAAATAAAATAAAATAAAAACGTGCTTTACAATTGGTTAAAGGCGTATGCTTTGCATTTGTGTCAAGCTCCTGCTGAGCTATATCCTGTATTTATTGGTAACATCACGACTAATCAATTTTACTAACACTCACGTGAAAGGATCACATGCCAGAGAAATCCATTTGTGGAGCACGTCCTACATTCAGTTCCATATTTAGTGATAATACAGTAAGTAATACCCAGTATAGATAGATAGATAGATAGATAGATAGATAGATAGATAGATAGATAGATAGATAGATAGATAGATAGATAGATAGATAGATAGATAGATAGATAGATAGATAGACAGACAGACAGACAGACAGACAGACAGACAGACAGACAGACAGACAAATAGATAGATAGATAGATAGATTGTTATAATGTAACGATATGTAATGATCTTATTTCAATGCACTGTATTGTTACATTTTATTACGCTCCTTATTTTTAGCTAATATACAGAACTATATTTTTGTACACATAAAGGCCTTTCTACACCAAACTGGATGTGTCTAATTAATTTAGTGTGATATTGATGTAATATAAGGTGCAAGGTTGTTCAGTGTAATTAGAGTAAAACATGTGAGGTACAAGAATAACGAATTCAACAATGAGCTTTTAGCTGTTTTGTCATTAACCTATTAACCTATTAGACCAATCACATTATTATAGTCTTGGAGAATAAGTGAAAATGTTGTGTTTATTGTTTATTGTTTATGCAAAGGACTATCAGCAACTGACCAACCACTATATGAGAATAGTATGTACAGTAATTCTATTCAAAATAGCATTCATTTAAGATCAAGCGCTACTGTACTATATAATCTGAGTGAAAATGTAACTCTTTGGAAATGAGATGTCAGCTTTGCTGTTTAAGAGGATATTTCTCAGCCACATTGATCAACAAAAAACTAGCAGACTCTTTTGAGCTATACAGGTCACGCTTTCAATTGGGCCGCGTCATCCAAAATTTAAAAAAAAATGAAAGAGGGAGTGAAGAGAGAGAAAAGGAGCTCAACTAGAAACCATGACTCAGCAGTTTTGCTCAGCAGTCTCTCAGTCTCACGTCTCATTGTGATCCAGCTGCCTGTGATCAAATGCCCGATCGAATACGCCTTAATCTTTAAGGCACCACAATAAGCTCCCGGTCATCCTGGGACTCGCCTAGGAAGACATGCCCACTGTGTCTTCTTCACACCCCCTGGGAAGAGACAGAGACAGGGTATGTCCACATCGCACCTCTGCGCTCACGCTGAGTCTGATCGAGAGCCAATGGGCTGGAGTTAAAGTGGTTCGAGGTGCATTTTCGACCAATCAGAGAGCACTGCAGCAAGGCGAGGGCAATGAGAGGCAGATAGCATGAACTAGAGAGAGAGAGAGAGAGAGAGCGAGAGCGAGAGAGAGAGAGAACTGGGGGAAATTAGTAATAGAGGGAAGGATTTCAGAAAGGACAGGATGCAGAAAGAAATAAGGGGAAATAGTTCGAGAAGAATAAGAGGAATAGATACAATACATCGAAAAAGTATGATGTAGAATGAAGCGCTTCCTCACTTCATATGGGGTTATGAGCAGGAAAAATGAAAAGACGTGAGGAAGAAGAGAGCATGAAAGAAATGAGAGGTGGGAAATAAAGGAGAGAAAGGAAGTGAAATTGCACTTAAAATTGGGAATTGAAAAAAGAAGACAAAGAAAGGCAAAAGGAAGGAATACATACAGACATAGTGCAGGTGTGTGAAAAAGAAGAAAACACTAATTGGAGATAGAAAGATGTATCATTATACAAAAAGAAACAGGAGAAACTGGAAAAGAAGAAAGGACATAGAATGTGGAGAAATTGGAAGGAAAGAGAAATATGAAGAAAAAAAGGAAGGGGGGGGTTAAATGTTGATGGTATATAGCTTCAAGCACATGTAAAATAAAACAAGACAGAAAATAAAGTGATATGTAAAGACAGAATAGAAAAAAAAATGGTAGACATAGAGGAAAAGAGAGGTAGAAGGAAAACCTTCCTGTTTGTAAAATAGAGGAGGAAGTTGTAGGAGAAGACGAGGAAAAGGAAAAGGAAATGAGAGTGAATTGGGGTTATTCGGCTATTATATTGATTGCTGTTACTATTATTGATCTCTCAGGGAAACATATTTGCCCAATTTATCCACACTTCTTTTGACACACACACACACACACACACACACACACACACACACACACGCATATACAGTCGTGAGATATATTAGATTTCACACAAGGCACGTTCTCATATTGCAGGGATTTTTGCTGAGGCAGGAAACTACTTCATCAATCTCGTCCACACCCATCACACCGCATTTCCCACAAATCCCTTTGTTCTTTTATACCAGAACAGCTGGTTTAAGCCTAACGAGGCGGCAATAAATCTACAATAAGTGCACCCACTGCAGCGCTCCTTTCTACTTCCAGCTCTCCTCAAGTCCAGGTGTTGTCAGATCTTCCGCATGCTCTTGTGAATCCAATATGATTCAGTTGACTGGCAGGGAGAGATGACTGATGGAGTGTGCTTCTCTAGAGGAGCTTTGAATGTTTGGAACACAGCCGCTGGTTTTCTGCTTTCCATCTTTTTACGCAGCCGCCGCCTTCTTTTTCCTGACCTCTATCTGATCCGCCATTGTGAAGACCCCCTCAAGAGTGCAATCATCTACACTTTCCTTCATTCTCTCGCTCTCCCTCTCTCTCAAACACGCACACACACGTTTCCCTTCTCTTCACTCATAAAGGAGTCATCACAAGGAGACAGCACCATCTCATTTACTAGCTCTCAACACACACCCCTGACTCAAACACACACACACACACACACACACACACACACACACACACACACACACACACTTCCCATTTTCCTTTCCTTCACTCTTAAAGGAGTCATCACAAGGAGACAGCAGCAGCATCTCTCTCTCTCTCTCTCTCTCTCTCTCTCTCTCTCTCTCTCTCTCTCTCTCTCACACACACACACACACACACACACACACACACACACACACACACACACACATACAAGCACACACACAAAAACACACTTCCCATTTTCCTTTCCTTCACTCTTAAAGAAGTCATCACAAGGAGACAGCAGCATCTCTCTCTCTCTCTCTCTCTCTCTCTCTCTCTCTCTCTCTCTCTCTCTCTCTTTCTCTCTCTCTCTCTCACACACACACACACGCACACACATCCTAACAGCAGGGATGGAGTCGTCCCGGTGATGTCTGTGAAAAATATGGTAATGAAGATGTCTGGAGAGACAGGCGCGTGACTGCATGCTATTTTTGTCTACTGAGCATCATCAAAACATTATTTACAGGAGCTACTACAACATTTTCGCAGCCTAATCCCTGTCAGCTGCATCTGTGGCGTATGTCTTCCACGTACAATATTTTAGACACGTTTCCCTGCAGTGAGAACTCACTAAAAACTCGCTTACACAAAGGCTAACCATCAACATGACAGCTGTTAGGCTCCAATAGTAAAGATCTTACATGCAGTCAAAACCTGAGAGGGGCTCTTACCATAGCTGCTTTATACAACTGACTGACCCTGGGCCATGCTGTAAAAAAAGAACGATAAGGTACCATATGTGCATATGAGTAAGTCCTGTGTTATCTCTGAAAGACCTAATATACATTATATAAATTCACAATTTTCTTATTTGTTTAAAAAAAAATCCGTAATTTATTTCTTTTTATATATAAATTCTATACATTCATCAGGATCACTGGTAAAACTTGTTAAAAAAAAGTCTGTAGTATTCATAATATATACCATAATATTTACCAGTGATTCTGGTGAATGTATAGAATTTATTTATAAAAAGAAATGAATTACGGGTTTTTTTAAACAAATAAGAAAATTGTGGATTTATATAATAAAATCCACAATTGTTTTCATAGAGGTTCCATGAAAACAATCAATAATTAATAACTGTGATGTGTATCTGTTACCAACCAGGAGTTAATTCATTTCCTGGGACTGGCTGTTATTTAATTCCACTTTTAAAAGTGTAATTACCCACACATTTTCTTTCATAATTTTATTATAAAAGTGTATATTGAGGTTTAATGTTGTGGCATGCCGTCACTTGCATTACAGCAGCTGCAAACCAGCCTTTCTTTTTTCTTCTCTCTGTCTTTTAATTAAAGATAATTGTAACATAACCCCTCAAAAACAGTGCTTTTGAAGGTACTAGCACATATTGTGACATTGTTTATTTTCACTTCCTGGTCTTGTCGCTGCCCTTTGCTTTGCCATACTGTATGTGTGTAATTCTTAATGTATTCACCTGCTGTTAAATTCCTGTTTGATTATTCTGCTTATTTCTGCTTGTTTTTTCCCTTCATAGTTCTCTGTCTTATAGCAAAGTTTTGTTTCGTGTATAAGTACATGTCTAAGTTTTGTTTCTTCCATGTTTTCCTGTTTTCCCCTTGATCCTTTTCTATAGTTTGACTTCCTGGTTTTGACTCTTGCGTTTTTCTGATAATGGCATATCCTGTGTTTTGACCAATTCTCCAGACTTTGATTATGATTAATGGACTTTTCTTAATGAATGCCATGCTGAGTTCACGCACTTATTTTCTGCTTCGTCTCCTCATACACACATTTTATACTTTACAACAACCTTGCCTTGCCTACTGTCCTGAAAACTCTCCTGTTCCAGAAAAAATTTATCTTCTGACACTTACAGTACACTGCCACAGGAGGCCTCATACATAAATGTAGACGTTTTTTATATAAAATCCATACAGTATCAGTATATGGAGATAATAATGTAATAGAACAAGTGTTTTAATTTATTCATTGTGGGAGTCATGATATCGAAAAACCTCCTGACTAATCAAGTTTGAGAAATAAAGAGTATAGTTGCATAATATACGGAAATGTTTCTGTGCATATGTGTTAATGGTCATTTTCTACCCAGTTATTTACTGAATGTAAGTGTGAAAACACTGCAAAGAAACTATAATTTCTTTATATTATTTCTCATTATTACTTGTAGTTTTTTTGTTCAGATTTTTTTTCTTACGTCTATAAATAAATAGTTGAGCAAATTTATCTGCTAGTATAAATAGACTAGTCCAAGCTGTACACGATTGTATATGACTTATAAAAGGTTAAAAATATTATATATATATATATATATATATATATATATATATATATATATATATATATATATATATATATATATATATATATATACTATATACAAAGTTTTAGCCACCATCTTGAATTTGAAACTCTTTCTTACTCAGCAAAATGTTAGTTGACATGCGGTGTGAACATCAGACTAGGGCTAACATGCTTATATAAGAAAATTGCACACAGTTTTCACAAATACCAAAATACTGTACAGGCTATACGTTTTTTTTTAATGATGACCAAATTTCTATTTATAAATTTATTGAGTTGTAATATTTATAAAAACCTGTTTGGCTGCTCAACTGAAGGACATTAACACAAACTTTAATAATAATAATATCAAATAAAATCTAAAGACAATTTCGTATAAAGTGTGTTCTGTGAATGAAAACGGCTGTGAATAATAATGCATGACAAGAAATAACCAAAGTATTATATGCAAGACATTAAGTTAATGAGCCTAATAAGCAATTAACTGGTTTAATAATACAAGTGAATTGTGGATTTTTTTTTCTATAGTGAAAGATGTTTTTGCTGTAAACTTTTAAACTTGTGCCTTTATTTCAAAGCACGATTTACTGATCACTAAATAGCTATATGAAAATGTTCCCATGAAACACCCTTCTGACTTTTCACCAAAAGTTTTAAATAAGAAATGTTAATAAAAGAAAAACATGATATTAAATTAGATTTACCTTTTTTACTTACCTTCACCCAGAAAACAAAAAGTTCCTAGTTGTTTCACATCATAACATTAGAAAGGCAAAGAAATGTGATAAAACCCACTAAAAATGTCTTTAAACATCCACAAATGAAATGGAACTAATATTATATTATAATATAAAATATTATAGGATATAGCTAGTAATATTTTCTACCTATGCATCTGCCTGAATTTTAAATGTCACATTTTTTATTAGTAGTATACACTATGATTTCCTTTTTGAATTAATCTTCAAAGCTACATTTTTTTTTAGCAGCTGCACTTTTGAGTGAAGTAGATTGAGCTCTCCTGCTAACAAAATATTCTAAATTGGGTCTTAATATTCTGCCACGAAAATAACATTTAAAAAGCCAGTTCACGCTGAAATCATTGCTGAGCCATTTTTAGACTTACATGTCTAACACTCTTATCTCCTACCAAACCAAAACTTATTGTAAGTTCACTCCAGTTCAGCTCCTTGAGGTGTGTGACTCACATCCGTCACAGCATAACCCCAATATCCACACATGTTTTTTTTTTTTCCAGAATTGTTTAAATTTTTATATTGTGGTTGATATCAAATGCCCCTACAAAGGTGAGGTGATGTTTTGACATGTGTGGGCTTGTCTCCGTGAGTAAATCTGGTATTTTTTAAACGGTTAAAAACCCTGAATGATTAATGGTTTAGATTTAAGTGTAAGCAGTGCAACATTATGTCTTATAGAATTGAAGGTCCCCACAGTTATAAACAATCTAATGTATCCACACAGACATACATTTATTTAAAACATTGCAGAGGTCACCTGTCTGGAATGTATTTTGTGGGGACCTTCCCTTCCAAAGGTCCTGTTAAACACACACACACACACACACACACACACACACACACACACACACACACACACACACACAGGGATAACATGTGGGGACCATTTCCTGTTCTGTTTATCTGAGGTCCTATTTTCCAGGTGTATTAAGTATACTTGTGAGCGTGTGTGTGTGTGTTTGTGTGTTTAATGGTGTTCAAGTTTTTTTTTCCACCTGGGTCTGGGGTTTTGCAATCATACTTTATTATTGTTTCTCCAGGAGCGAGGGCAGGCACAATGCCACATACTGAACATACCAACACAGAATCCCCATGCCCACTGCACAAGCAGCTTCTCTCATCCTGTTATTTCACACGCACACACACAAGAGAGAGAGAGAGAGAGAGAGAGAGAGAGAGAGAGAGAGAGTAGAATTAATTGGATTTGGATGCATATTAACAATCCTTGAATAGAAGATGCCTGGTCAGTGAACATAATACATACTGAATTTCAGCAGCTGCATCTGAGGCCTTTACATTCTTAGGGGGAAGAAAAATGCATTCTTTGGGGCTACTTTAAAATGTTTGGGGTTCTATGCTTTATAAAGGCATCCTGCTCTGATCTGTTTACAGAAAAAGTCAATTTTTTTTGTAATGACATGATTAGAATCTTTTAAAATAACTTTCTCTCTCACGAACAGCACTTTTCATATGTAATATTTACAATATACTGTATCAGCTCCTCAACTAGCAATTTGAGGTTAGTAGAATGTTCTGGTTCTGTAAGTATTTAGTTCAACAAGGTTTTCTGGGTGTTCAACACTCTGGGGCAAAAAACAGTGAAATGGGCCAAGGTTCTTTTTGCCAGAAAAGTGATGCAGATGATTCAAAGTTAGGACCCATTTCATGTTAACAGGCCTAACACAGCTTCTTGACAACCTGTTTATGATCTGTGGAAGGCCGTTAAAACTGAATGGAACCACATTGACACGTCCTTGTGTAAAAGGGCTGCAAGTGTATGTGTTAAAGCAGCAGGGAGCATTGCCACACCACAGCGCCAGGGTCCCTGCTTTAGTCCTGAGCTTATGTTACTGTCTATGTGATGGACTCACATCCACAATGAGGTCCCATCATTACTGAGCTTCCAGGAGTTCTGAGATCAAGAACGGTGTAACAGTGACCAGGATAAAGTTCATACATAAGAAAAATGATTGAATGTTTTTGTACATCCCATTCCACTTTTATGTTTGTTGCATTTGGAAGACACCCTTATCCAGGGTGACTTACAAACGATCCAGGGTTTACAAGTACTTACAGGTACTTACATGTACTCCCCATTTGTTGCTATAGTAATTTCTATTCTTCTGGGAAGGTGTTCAAATAGATTTTGAAGGTTACAATTTCCAGGTTATGAACATCAGACCTTGGGCTGGTTAGCTTCATACATGTCAGGGCAGGTGCATTCAGATAAGAAGCTGAGAAATTAGGTATTGTCTGTGTGTTTCTGTTTGGTTTCTCTTATTCTGCACTGATTTTGACTTCTGCACTGATTTGCCAGACAGGCACTTAGTACTTAGTACGCTTGATGTTTTAGGGTTTTAATACGAGTCATCAGTGGTATCTGTGTGTTCGTTAGGAAAAGTGTAATAAATGGATATATAATAAATATATATATATTGCATATATTCCACACTGTGCATACCTGCCCTAAAATATACATGAGGTGTATGACTCAAGAGAATTGTGTGTGTGTGTGTGTGTGTGTGTGTGTGTGTGTGTGTGTGTGCGCGCGCAGGATTATTTACAAAAGTGAATACACCACTCGCATTTCAGCAACCATTTTAGTAGATCTTCTCAAGGGACAATACAATAGAAATGAAACTTGGATATATTTTTTGAGTAGTCAATGTGCAGCTTGTACAGCTGTACAGATTTACTGTACTCTAAAAAAATAACTCAACATACAACCATTGTTGTCTAAATAGCTGGCAATAAAAGTGATTTACTCTAAGTGATCACGGCTGTATGTCGTGTAACCATGCAAAGTCACATGTACTATTCATCAAGTTCATGTTTTTGTCTGCTTGACAGGACCATACAAATTTGTGTATCTTGTATTAGAGCAGTTAAAAGTTGGTGCTTTGAGTACAATTGTTTCAGACTGAACACTGGATGTTCAACATGGCACTTCATGGCAAAGACTCTCTGAGGATTTGAGAATTAGAATTTTTGCTCCCCACAAAGATGGCCCAGGCTATGAGAAGATCAGTAACACTCTTAAACTGAGTTACAGTACAGTAGCCAGGGTCATACAGAGGTTTTCCAAGACGGGTTTTACTCGGAACAGGCCTTACAAGGGTCGATCAAAGAAGTTGAGTCCTCGTGCTGTGCGTCAGGTCCATAAGCTGCTTCAAAAAACCGACGCATAAGTGCTGGCAGCATTGCTTTAGAGGTTGCAGAAGCGGAAGTTCCGCTTGTCAGTGCTCAGGACATACACTGCAAAAAACGGTTTGCATGGCTGTCATCTCAGAAGGAAGCCTCTACTGAAGCTGGCTCACAAGAAAGCCTGCAAACAGTTTACTAAAGACAGCCTGTCCAAAGCATGAATTACTGGAACCATGTCTTGTGATCTGGTGAGACTAAGATAAACTTGTTTGGCTCAGATTGTGCCCCACATGTGTGGTGACACCCTAGTGAGAAGTTCTAAGAAAATGTGTCTTGCCTCCAGTGTGACTGGAGGCAAGACACAGTCACGCGACTGTGGCAAGAAAAAACTCCCAGAGATGGCATAAGGAAGAAACCTAGTGGTGATGGCATCATGGACTGTGGCTGAATGACTACTGCTGGTACTGGAGCGCTGTGGTTCATTGAGGGAAACTTGGATTCCACAATGTACATTGACATTCTGAAGCAGAACATGATGCCCTTCCTTCAGAAACTGGGCCAGACAGCAATTTTCCAAAATAATAACGACCCCAAACACACCGCCATATGACAGTTACCTGCTGAGGAAGGTGAAGGTGATGAAGTGGCCAAGTTTGTTTCCAGACCTGAACCCTAATAAGCACCTGTGGGACTCCTCAAGCAGAAGGTGGAGAAGCACCATGTGTCTAACATCCAGCTGCTCCGTGATGTCATTATGGAGGAGTAGAAGAGGATCCCAGCAACAACCTGTGCAGCTCTGGTGAATTCCATGCCCTGGAGGATTAAGGCAGTGCTACATAATAATGATGCTCACATTTTGGACACTTGTAATAGAAGGGTATCTGTGAGAGTGAAGTGGAAAGTTTATAGGACTGTAGTGAGACCTGCGATGTTGTATGGTTTAGAGACAATGGCATTGAGTAAAAGAGAGGAGGTGGAGCTGGAGGTAGCAGAGCTAAAGATGTTGAGGTTTTCGTTGGGAGTGATGAGGATGGACAGGATTAGAAATGAGTTTATTAGAGGGACAGCGCATGTAGGACGTTTTGGAGACAAGGTGAGGGAGGCGAGATTGAGATGGTTTGGACATGTGTAGAGAAGGGACATGGGGTATATCGGTAGGAGAATGACAAGGATGGAGCCACCAGGAAGGAGGAAAAGAGGAAGACCAAGGAGGAGGTTTATGGATGTGGTGAGGGAAGACATGCAGGTAGTTGGGGTGAAAGAGGCAGATGTAGAGGACAGAGGGGAATGGAGACTGATGACCCGCTGTGGCGACCCCTAATGGGAGAAGCCGAAAGAAGAAGAAGAAGATTCACATTTTGGACACAGTTTTGACACGTTCACAGTGTGTGCTCACTTTTGTTGCCAGTTATTTAGAAAATAATGGCTGTACGTTGAGTTATTTTGAGTTTGAATTTCAATTTTAGTTTCATTTCCATTTTACTGTCCTACTGTTTTTCCTTTAAGCTGCTTTTCAGATGCTTTAAAACATTTCAATTTTTGAAATTCCTCATTTTAATATTATTCTATTTCTTTTTTCTTTTTTATACTTAAAATAAAAAACATTAGTAATATAGAAATAGTATAGAAATAGGTCTGACAATCACATATTACATTTACTGCATTCTTAGAATTGTAAACACAGTAAGCATTAGATTGTCTTCAGAATATTTTTTTTACTTGCTATAAGATAATATTTTTGCTGTTTAAAATGCCGCTTGAAATGTTAGTGAAATGTATTGTATAATAAGAAACAATTTAATTTATTGTACAATAGAATTCCCTGCCTGTTACAGCTATTTAGTAAACACTAATTACAGACATGCCAGATGGTTTAATAGCATTGTGCATGCTTATATCCGCATGTACATGAAAAACTTGCTTAAACATTCAGTTTTAGCGCAACAAAGTAGACAATCAGAGCAAAGGGGGATGAGAGCAGGTAATTATTTATTCCATATGATGTGCTAACCTTTTAGTGGCAGCCAGTTTTGCACTAAATTGTTGTTCGCCTTCCAAAACCAGGTGACAATTAGCACCATGTGTGTTGCTTAGAGCTTTATGAGCAGAGTTGCCAGGTGCATGGTTTTTCCAAAGACTACTTTTTGGGATACATGCATAATGCCAGTGTATTTATTATTATTATTATTATTATTATTATTATTATTATTATTAGTAGTAGTAGTAGTAGTAGTAGTAGTAGTAGTAGTAGATAAAGTGATAAAGCATAAAATTAAGACAGAGGTTTATTAAAAAAGGGAGAATTTCTGGCTGTAATGATTTCATGGTTGTTGTAGACATTCTGGTTTGAGTATTTCAGGACATTTTGATCTCCTGGGATTTCCAGACACATCAGTCTTCAATTTAGAGGAATATCCAGTAAGTGACTTGGTCAGGGGAAATGCCTGTCTGATGAGTGAGATCAGATGAGTTTGGCCAGGCTGGTTTAAGTAAACAGAAATGCCATGGTAACTAAAATAAGCACTCTTCACATCCATGATAAGCAGAAAAGCATCTCAAAAAGCACATGTTGAACCTTGACGTGGCTGCAGTACAATTATTTTTCTATCAGACAAGAACAGGACTCTAATGCTACAGTGGGCACATTTTCACTAAAACTGGACAGTTGAATAATTATTATATTCAGTCGACCAGTTATGGTGGACCAGTGCCCACATTAGCCTCAGATTACTGCTCTTGGCTGACAAGAGTGTAACTTGATTTAAACTCCTGCTGTTGTAACTTAAGTCACTGGGATCACACACAATATAAACCCTATTCACTACAAACATTAATAGAAGCTCTTAACCTGTACATGCATTTTTTAATGTACAGTACTACCGCCCTGACTAGTTGATTGAACAGTTGGATAAAGGATAAGGTGTGCAGCCTTTTTTATGGTAAAATATGTAGTATTACCAGCTGTATTATTATTCTACTAGTGAATTTTTGATTTTTTAACACAGAGATCTGGCAATAAATTCTAAAAACACACACTGATGATATTTGGAGACAATGAATCGGCAAACATTGGTACACACACAGACACCACACCTTTCAGTGGCACCAGACACTCATGCACTCCACTTCCTGTGAGTAAGCCCCAGCATGAGTCATACTCGTTCACTCCCATTTTATAAATCGATAGTGAGTTCCTCAGTGCCGATTACTCACACAGCTTGGGGTCAGTCCACTGGGTCACTAGTTCTGTGGCGAGGAAAGTGACGTTATGGGGTGACAACGCAGAACAGATTGTACTTGTGTATGGGTGAGAGGAAAGTCGATTTTTTTTTTTTGGTAACTAAGCCCTTGTTTGACTCATGCTCTGTCTTTATTAGACTGGACGTCCACATCATGACCAAGAATGGAGGTGATGAGTTGTTCTGTGCCTCTCATTGTCTGCTACACTCTGACTTTTCTTTCTCTCTCTCGCTAATGTATTTCTAGAATAATTAAAGCAACATTAAACTTCAGCTACAAACAATAATACATTTTATTGTTCTTGTGATCATTATTAGAGTTTCAGAATTCAATCATTTATTTATTAATTTAAGTCAAATAAATGCCTAATTTCTCCATTAGTTTGTGCCATCAAATATTCCATTCAGCAATTAAAAAAAAAGTTAACCTCTCAAAAATTAGAACCTAGTACTGTTAGTATAACAAGTATTCTATAGTTTAACATTTTTTAAAAACAATTCTAAAGAGCGAGCACTTTTCGAACACTTAAAACCATATTTACTAAGAGAAGCACCAATTAGAAGCATTTTACCAGCCATTTGCATGGTGGAAATGGTGAGTTTGTTCAGCTGAGCACAGGTGCACTTTGCGAAATTATCATATTTCTGGGGGCAGTATAAGCCCATATTTTGTGCCACGTGTTTCGCTACAATATTTGTATTAATGTGTTTAAATCAGACACACTGCTCAGTGTTCCAAAAACATTATACATTTAAGATTATCCTTAATGATAAAGAGAGTGTGATTCTTTCCCATTGACTTGTGATTGTAAAGCAGTTGTGTGTGAGTGACCGAATATGAGCTACTGATCAAAAGGTCATGAGTTTAAACCCTGGCATTGACAACTTGCTACTGAACAGCCATTAACCTTCCAGGGATTCTGTACCATAACTGAACCTGCCCTCTGACCCCAGCTTCCTAGAAAACTGGGACATGTAGTAAAAAAAAAGATTTTCACTGTGTATGTCACAACAAAGGCTCTTCTCTTCTCTGTCTTTGTGCTTCAGTGCTTTTGGAAAACTCTGCTTTCCTTATCGGAATCCATTGTCTATTCATGGGCTACCACTATTCCTCACCATGGTACAGCGTGGACATTACTTGCCTTCAACTCACCTGATAAGGATGGCACCTGTTATGTGTTAAACTTTCGTGCTAATCTTTTACCATTTCTGGGAATGCATTTCTGTGAGTTTTTCAGAATTTGTAGATTTCTTTGTTTGTTTAGCACTTGACTGCTGCCTGGTTTCTTTATTACATGTTGGATTCTCAATAAAAGGTGTGCAGAAATCCGACCTATGTGACATAGCCAAGCCTGCTTTCTGATTGGCTGGCAATATTTATCCACATAATCTGAAGTGTGTCTAGAATTGTAATATGGTATGGTAATGGTTCATTATCTCCATCTGATTTGGGAACTGATTTCTTTTGTGGTTCTAACTTGCATCTTTGAAGTGACCATAAAACACAGGAAGACATTTTACTGTAATGCTCACTTTAGCTGTGGTTCCAATACACAGAAAGGTATATATATACACTACTTTTTCTTCACTCTTTCTGTTTCAATGTTATTGTTTATGTGCTTCTCTCACTAAAGTTTTTTGGCACTCTGTTCCAGCGGGGCCCGCTAAGGGAGTTCTGGCCACTTCTTCTCTCTCTGGTTGAAGCATTACAGATCTTTAGCCTGTGTAAACACACACTAACAGCAAAGCACTTGGGCTCTGTGTGCTCTCAGCCTCTCACTGTTTTGAACTTGATGACACCTTGCTTGTAGTTGCACTTAAGTCATAAAAATCATGCAGTGTTAACATATATGGCGCATTTTAAGCATGTATAATGTTTCATAAAATAGTTAAATAAAGAATGATAATTTCTTGAAAATATATTTTGAGATAGTAGTGTAGTCCAAAGTCTTAGTCAAATAAAATGACTGCTATTTAAAGTAAAAATAAGATACGGTTATGGTCACCCAAATAGCTGTTTGGGTTATTTTAAGAAAGAAGTTCAATGGAAAATCAAGAAGCAACATAAATGTGAGATGGCTATTTGCAAATTTTTCCTCCAAGATGAATTATTTGAAGAAATCTGCAGCGATCAGACCACTTGCATTGTACAGCTTTATATAGTATTACATAAAGTAGCTCTGCTTAGAACAGCCAGAAGGGAATGTGCTTTTTAAATATGTAACCAGTGATGCATTGCCTTTGCTTACTTCTATTTTCCTATATTGAGTTCTGCATCTTAAGCATTCACACCCATTATATCATACACACGCCCAGAAGCTCAAAGCATCTCAAGAACACATTTCATTAAGCTCTACCTGTTGCTCTTAGCCTCACCTGTTGGTTCACTAACACAGCTGAGATCACTAACGCAGAGAAAGGGCAACTCTTTCCCCATGGCTTTGTAACAGTGTGAGGTGGGAGGTTTCGGCTCCAAACAGGCTTTTTATTGAAAAGGAAATCTGCCAGCGCTAGATAAAGCAGAATGGGCTTCTGGACTTGAGGGGGGGTCATTGAGTTCAGACTGAAAAGGGTAGTTTTCTTTATAACATGAGCACATGATATATCTTCGGATATATTTTGGGTTATGTGTATTGTCCCACACTGTCTTGTGTTGTCTGTCTGTACTGTTTTTTCTTCTGCATTGTTTGCACTCAATGCACTTTATGTAGCTTTATGTTGTGCATTGTGGCTGTATGTTGTTTGGTGTAGCACCAGGGTTCTGGAGGAACATTGTCTCATTTTCTCTATCTATCTATCTATCTATCTATCTATCTATCTATCTATCTATCTATCTATCTATCTATCTATCTATCTATCTATCTATCTATCTATCTATCTATCCATCCATCCATCCATCCATCCATCCATCCATCCATCCATCCATCCATCCATCTATCTATCTTCGAAATGTGTGCATGAATGAAGAAATGCCTGATGTGGGAAATTTGGTGGGGCATTATTTCTTTACTATATTTTGTTATTATGCCACATTTTAAACATTTTAAATTAATTTATTAAAATAATTAATGACTAGGTTTATTTTTTTTCTGTGGATAAGTAAGAATTCTGGCAGCTAGTCATAGAAAGTAATTTCAATCTTATATCTTATATGTTATATCTATATATATATATATATATATATATATATATATATATATATATATATATATATATTTTTTTTAAAGGAATTAAAGATGTTTCCTGGAAGCTGCCCTTGGTTGAACTACAGCAGTGCAGGACCTATAATGAATATAATATAAAATAATATAAATATGATGAAATATATATACATATGTATATATTATGTTTTGTATATTATAATAAACTTACTTCATTCTTGTGGGTATGGTGGAATAACCTCTTACAAGTATCAGGAAATCTGAAAAAAAGTTTTATGTTAATGTCCTTTGAATTTAGATTTTTTTTTGTCCTAAGTTCTAGACCACAACAGTATAATATGTGATTCTGTGATGGCCAAAATATTTATTTTCCCAAACTAAGTGTTCTCTCTAATACGAAAACAATACTGTATAACATTTTTCAGATGGATTCACCAAACAATATTTTAAGGCCTTGGTAGTCCAGCAAAACATTAGACTTCCTCACTGACCTGAATCAGATTACCATCACACATACTGAAAACTAAATAGCAATTGATGACAATTGTCCAGGTTTGTTTATTTGTTTTAAAAAGGAAAGAAAAGGGTAGAATGAGAGAAAACTACAGCCTATAGCTGCTATAACATAAATGATAACAGGTGCTCGCTTGTTTTGCACATATTGCTTAACATTAAATGGAACTATCATTTTTTGAATCTCATTTATTATTAAATAAACATTTTAATTGTTAATTATGGAAAGCAATAAAACACTCTGTTTTTTTTTGGTTTTCTGTTTTATATATCTATTATATATTGTAGGACAATACTTACTATATAATAAATATATTAAAAAATGGCAAAAAAAAAAACCCTATGTATTTCAAATTAAGAAATATAAAATTTTATATATAAAATGTAGCCACATGTGGCACATAAGATTTGGGCTCTGAATTCTAACATGTCTAAATTCAAATCTGAAAGTGATTTTTGACTGGTGTGCATGCGGCTCTCAGATATCTGCATGCACTCTGCAACTATATATATGCTTGCTCTGTGTAAAAACAAAACAAAAAAAAGTTTTTTGTATGTAGATGTATGGAAGTGTGTGTGTTCTGACTCAATGAGGTGTAGTGCCCTCTTACCTCAGCGTTCAGGAATGCAGCTGACGAGTGAAGCGCTGTGTGAACGAGGAGAGCGTGAAGAGAGAGCCAGAGTTTCACAGTGAGCCTATTCATGTAGCCTGAATCCACCGCTATTCACACACAAAGACAGAGTGAGATTGAGTGAAAGAGACAGAGAGAGAGAGAGAGAGAGAGAGAGAGAGACTCTGCATCTGTTCTTGGACATGTGTAGACCATACTGTATATTTGTAATTAC
Organism: Silurus meridionalis; assembly: GCF_014805685.1. NCBI lineage: Eukaryota > Metazoa > Chordata > Actinopteri > Siluriformes > Siluridae > Silurus > Silurus meridionalis. Next base: position 8,598,334 of record NC_060908.1, on the reverse strand, counting down.
TGTGTTATAAGCTTCACTATAACCGATTCAAACCAGTATTAAATAAGTAATACATTTCTCACATGTAATAAGTAGGGCCCGCTCAGACCCCTGACTCAAGCTGCATTTATCCCTGGTCCCTATGCTTTTTCCTCTAGCCCCGCCCATTTTCATTCATTTCTCCAATCCCACACCTCCAAACCTGGCTTTTCTCCTCCCTCTGCTTTCTCTTTCCATACCGAGAAGTCTCACAAGATTCTCCATATTGGCCATCGTCAGCCCGCCAACCCTCCCTACCCCCATCCCCTCCAAATGGGCCCTCTTCAGGATAGGGTGGCCCAGTTCATCGTGTCCTCAAACAACCCGAGCACAGGAAAGGGGCCCTGAAGTGGGGGAGGCCCACCTCCTCTTACTCCGTCTCAATCTCTGTTTCTTTCTCCATCTTTTCCGTTACCTCTGCCTTCATCCCATCCTCAGCACTGCAGTGCTCCAGTATGGTGTACACACACAAAAAAATCAATAGTTTAGCTTTAGGCCTGATAGATTAATGTAACAGTATTTATAGGATCAATACATACTCATCCACTACATACTGTAAATAATATAATAGATCCAATTACAATAAAAATGACTTGCTTTTTTATCATTCATTTGATTTCCATATCAAACACTAATGAACTAATTATGTGATCAAGATTCGGTAGGTACAGTCTGTTCAGACAAGAGGGGAAGCACCATTCTTATTCAGGCAAATAGCAAACATTTAGTTATAAAATAAGCCATAAAGGACTGTATTAATTATTAATAACCACTGCATGCTAGGAGTTTCACTGTGAATAAAGTTATCAGTTATTGCTGTAATGTTAAGTACACTGATTCGAAGCTCCAAAGTTCTCCCTTGCTTTTTTTTTTTTTTGCCAATCAACAAGGAGTTGCCCGTCTCAGGTACATCTCAGGTCTCAGTCGAATCGACAGAAGTCAGCTGCCTTCCCTGCCTCCTCTATCTTCAGTATGCTGCAATGTTAGTGATGGATCAAAAGTGACATTCCTGCCAGTTCTGAAGCTAAGCCAAAATATATGTGGTTCTGATTTGGCCCAGATCTGTTTCTCCATGCCATATCCTGGCAATATGTGCCAAAATATAGACAGCATGATATATAATTAGAAACAAAAGGAAAAATATATATATTTTTAATCTGGGCTGCATTTGTCCACTTCTTTTTTAAGAAACCCTATGACCTGTAATGGCTCTCAGCCCTCTGTCAAGTTTAAACTGTTGCACGCAGCCTGCTTCTGCTTTCTGTGGTCTGTTTGCTGTCAAACTAAATATTTCTTCTGTTTCATATCTTAACCTGCACAAAAGCAGCACAACCCAAGTACACTGCTTCGGAGTGTTCTGGAAACCTCTATGGTGCTGAGTCGCGTCACATAAAAAGCAGCATTACGAAAAAAGCGTACCTACACAAACGGTGTTTATGGAACGCTCACAGCGTAAGCTGAACAGAAATGCGTTTGTTTTCCGACCACATGGGGTGCAAAATTATGGAGAGTTTCAGTGCATAAATATTGTCTTAATGATGTGCTGTGTTTTTGTTTTGGTCATATTTCAGCTGCTTCGGTTTCAACCCAGTGTGGATGTTTTGTCTCGCGCTCATATTGTTGACCACATTTTGAAACCCTTCATTAATAAATGTTTTAGTCAGTGTTTTTGCTGACAAAGAAAGAAACACTGTGTGTAAGTAGCTCCCTTGAAGTTCTGCATTTTTGATGCCAGCATCAGTAATTGCACTGAATGCCTTTGTGACTAAAACTCTTCTTTTATACAGCTATTAGCTTATTTACACACATATATATATATATATATATATATATATATATATATATATATATATATATATATATATATATATATATATATGCATGTTCACACCTAACAACCTTAACAACTCGCAGACCACAGGTCTGCATGTCAACACTTTCACCAAAGGGTGGACATACTGTAAAGGATGTCCCAAAAACTGGTCAGTGATAGCACCCCAACAGGGAGAATTGTAAGCCTGTAACAAGTAAAATAAATTAAAAAACTTTTGTATGATTTTTATTCTCGATTTTACTGTCACAGCAGTGACGGATTTTCAGAATGCAAAATCTCACTAGTGGCTGATTGCAGCCAAAGACAGCAGTAATTGAGGCTGATTCGTAACACGTGGTGTGTATGGTGCTCAATCTGCTCCCGAGTTCAGTTGTGAGGACACTGATCGATGTATTAGATGTTTTTTAAATGGATGTTTATAACACAAAATCCTTATAGTTTACCGGATGAGTCGCTTCCTATAAAATTCCACAATGCACCACAAAAAACAGCTATTGTTCCTAATGAACTGGTGTTGTTTTATATATAGTTTATTTAAATCTAATGACTTTTAAATGTTTTAATGGCTTAAAGAAATCTCATTCATACCCCAAAATCCCACTTGGTGTGAGTGTTATGACAAATGTTTGTGATTAAGCTAACACATTTGTATGATGTTGAACAATTTATTTGCATAGGTTTTTACTCTGACCATTGAGGTCATGGGAATTTAGTCATGTCTTTTGAATTTGACCAATGTGTACCGATCCAGGACCCTAATCAGTGCTTGTGTACACGGGAGATAATTGAGACGCATGGTGGTCTAGTGGTTAGGACGTGGCGCTCCCACCGCTACGGCCTGGGTTTGATCCCCGGTCAGGGAACCGACCCCAGCCATTAGGGTTGCACAAGCCAGTGCATTTTTAGTGCCGGTCCCAAGCCTGGGGAGGGTTGCATTAGTAAGGGCATCCAGCGTAAAACATGTGCCAAATCGAACATGCGGATCATGAATACAGATGATCCGCTGTGGCGACCCCTAATGGGAGAAGCTGAAAGTTATGACTGACCCCTACTGTAGGTAGAACACAGAAATATTCGTCAACATAGAGAACGCATTAGTGCTTCATATATAACGAACAAAGGGGGATGTGTTGGGAAATTATTTAGAACTTGCAATTCCATACTGAAACCTCTTGTTGTTTAGGGTTTAAATAAGGTGTTACCGTACACAAAGTTAGTATTTCATTGTAGCAATTTTCTTTGAATCTAACTATATATAGGATAGACATTAGCCAGACATGCAAACACACCCAAGCATTCATACCCACTTGAAGCCTGTTTGTGCACAGCCTGTAGCTCTTTGTTATGTGGGTAAATATGCTCATCGTCCATATGGCTTCTTATGGATCAGAACATATGATTATGATTTTCTGGCTGCTGTGCTAAATGCAACTCGCATGTCTCAGTCCTGCACTCTGTCCTGTTACGCATAGATCACTTACA
>NC_060908.1:8577500-8592500 GCF_014805685.1 Silurus meridionalis | reverse complement strand
AGAAGAGGAAAGAATGAGGGTAGTGGTGGCGGTAGTGGTGGTGCTGGTGGTGGTGGGGGTAACGGACGTGGCAGTGCTCCAGAATCAATTGGCGGTGTAATGAGATGGCACGGTGCCAGGTAACCATGGAGGCGCCCGCCCGGCTCTCCTATGAGAGACATTTGAGTGGAGAGGGGGAGAAAGCGGGGGGAAAAAAGAGTTTGTAAGTGAAAGAGGTGCGGAGACAGAGACGAACAGAGAGGCGAGAGAGAGGGGGGTGAGAAAGGAGAAGAGGAAGTTTAAGGGTCGGATTTGGAAGCATGGAGGGTTAGTGGGAGGGAGGAGAGAAGGGCATTTCAGGCCATCAGCACTCATTTCCCCTCTCTCTTTCTCTCACTCTATCTCTCTCTCTCTCTCTCTCGCGCGCGCGTGCGCTCTCTCTCACTTTCTAATGTGAAACGAACTCTTCTTGAAATGAAGGAGAAAAAGCAAAAGAGAACTTAGCCGTAGGGCAAATGGGATTTTATATTATTAGCGTAACGCATTACTAAATCTTTCTAATAGAACCTGGTGGCAGAATACAAAAATGACGGCCATTGCAACCTGCGATCCCAGTTTTCCAGTCTTCTTTCTTTCGTCTCATCCATATTGAGTATAATGCAGACAGCCAGTCACTTACATACAGGTAAAGACCTGCATACAGTATGTGAAATGCTCCACACTGCAAAGGATGTGTCTCAGAAAGCAGACGGGGCCTAGTGAAGTACGTAGGCCTCTAAACCCCACCCATGCTCTGACAGCGGTTACTTCAGATGACGATTGCGTTTATTCCACACGTGTGATAAACGCTTTGTGTCCTTCGGCACTAATAACTCGTCATTTCCATAGACGTGTCATTTCCCATTCTTTGTCATTCCTTTTTTTATCCATCCCTCCGTCTGCGGGTGCCCTGCGGAGGTTCTGGCTGGATGAAAGGCAGCAGTCAGTTTGATTTCACTCTGGCTTCATGCATTTCTTCATCAGTCGCTCTTTCTCTTCTCTCTCTCTCTGTCTATGAGATGTGTTAATACTCTTAGCTTTGGCAGTCTTCCTCAGCTGGTCTGATTAGTGTGAGTGTGTGACGATTACTGGATGAATTGAAATTAAAATGTGATTAATATCATAATTAGCCCCCCTTTTCTTCCTAGATTTATCCTCTCCTCAGCATCTTTCTCTCTCCTGTGTGTTTTTGGCTGGCTGCCTGTCTGGATTTCTACATTGCTCCTCCTACTGCCTACAGGGAATTGAATCATTTAAGGCACTCTATGAAAACGCATGCGTTCACTGTATTTTTTATGCATTACTGATCTTTTTCAGTATCACGTCTGACCAAAACTATTTCCGCATATATTTTTACACAACTGCGCCTCATCGTCCGTCCACATGGTTTTGTGAGCGTATGCATATGATTAAGTTAAATGAATGCTTGAGTGGCATGATATGGCTGACTGAACACAGCTGCAGAGAGTTCATTCAGAGATTGACCAACCCACGCTTTAATTTCAATGGAGATGGAAAGGGCCTGCTGTGAAAATTCCTGCTTTGCTTCTCATATAGTGTTTTTACGGGCCGAGATGAAATGTCAAGAGGTGCTAATAGCTCTCCGGTGGCTTGAGTGAAAGCAAAAGCAGAGGTGTTTACAGCTCGGTTGCAGTGCAAATATTGATAATGCTAATATGCATTCTTCACATTTAGCCATCATTCAGATTCTTGAACAGGGTGTAACCTTCAGAGAGCGTTATTGACCTTTCAGTTCAAATAGACAGCATTCTTTGAATCATTTTCCTGTGAGCAATGGGGTGGTAAAAGATGCTTTGCATAGCTTGCTTTCGATAAGAAATGCATTGTTAAAAATGAAGCACCTCTTTGGTCCGGTGTTTGCTTGTATAGTCATGGCATACCTGTTGTTTGATGTTTAACTGCCCTGCTCTTGCTCTAACATAATGTATTTTATTGATGTGTGTCACTTGTAATGCTTGATAGCTTGTCGGATGGCGTAGGCAGGGCCCGAGAGTGGGGTTTGATATGTGTGCTGTGCCTGCAGGCCAATGCTGGCTCGCTGTTGACCTGACTTTATGAGCTCCTAGAGATCCTCTAAAGGAAAACACACAGTTACACATGGGTAGAAATGAAAAATAAGCAAGATAGGCTGGCTATAACATATAAATATAAATTTAATTCTAAATCCACGTTTCTGATATATCTAATATATTGTTGAAGGCATTTTCCGAACGCTGACCACATCTAATGTAAAAAACAAGGCTTCAAACACGTGTTAGTGATTTTATTAAATTTCATATAAATAAAGTCACAACAAAACTGTAAATATTAACCCCAGACTTCACTCTAAATGTAACTGTTTGTGAGTCTAGGATGCTGAGGGGTGCTGGACTGCCAGAGTCTCTGTGCCTGTTCTTGCTTTGAGTGATTCTTCAGTGCAGCTCTGTGTTGATTAATAGTAATGCTAATCCCAAAGGTAGAGTTTCAAAGAGATGATTTCCCATGTCCCATGCATTCCCATTAAAAGACAAATCCTAAATAGATAGAATTTTTAGCAAGTGAAAGTATTTAGCGATTGAAAGTCTTATTTCCATCCATTGAAATTATAAACAATTAGTGTGAGTTTAAAAATTAAAATTTTGTTGATTAATATTAGTAATATAATGTTAATTGCTGAAACGATTCACATTCATATTCATTTATATTCATTCGTCTGACAGGGTTAGGATTCGGTCAGGGGTTAGGAACACATTAGTTTCTTTTCTCACAGTTTGTTTATACAAGATTTAATTAACCCAAGATGAACGTCACTGGGTTACGTATGTAACCCTAGTTCCCTGAGGGAATGAGACACTGCATTGAAACGCTTTGGGAACGCCTCGTGTTGTCCACGCTCTGAATCACGTGTGAAATCCAACTAATAGGCAAGTCGTGATGTCATCAACAGGCGACGTTGTGTAAACCAGGAAGCTACAAAATGGCTGAGCGATGGTAGCGACATTACCTTCTGAAAAGAGAGAAGGTAAGCGTTGCAGGGATGCAGGGAACTAGGGTTACATACATAACCTAGTGACGTTCTCTTTCAGGAACTCGAGCTGCGTTGAAACGCTTTGGGAACGAGTGTCCAGTCACGCTATACTGACCAGACCCTGCCTAGTGTGTCTGAGCACCACCAGCATGCAGGACAGAGGAGCCAGGAGTGGCTCTGACGTCGAGGTCGTAAAGCCTGATGAAGGTCAAAGGGGGGACCAGCCCGCAGCGTTGCATATGTCCTGTAGGGAAACCCCTGCAGACCAGGCCGTAAAGGCCGCCATACTCCGGGTTGAATGAGCCTTGACTCCGAAAGGAGTGGGAAGACCAGAGGTCTCATAACATGTGGTGATAGCATCCACTATCCATCTGCTGAGAGTCTGCTTATTGGCAGGAAAACCTTTTCTGTGAGGGCCAGACAAACAGCTGCTCTGACTTTCTCAACAAACTCATTCTGTGGAGATACGTATCCAGTGCTTGCACTGGACACAGTCGATTTTGCTTTTCTTGGTCTGGGGCTAGAAAAGGAGGAGGGCAGAATGACAGTTGGCACCTTAGGCACATACCCAGTTTTAGTTTAGAGAAAGGCACTGTCCATGGCAGGGGTAAACTCCGAGACTGGGCCACAGACAGAGCCTGTAGGTCACCAACCCTCTTAAGGGAGGATATCACCAAAAGAAAGGTGGTCTTTAGGGGGGCTCAGATAGAGCCGCCGACACAATAGCCAAATCCCACACAGGCACTCTGGGTCGTATCCCAGGCCTCAGCTTCCAGGGGCCGCGTAGGAAACGTGTCACGAGAGGGTGTTTCCCCAGCGACTGACCCGCAGGCGGGGTACAATTAGCCGCGATAGTGGACACGTAAACCTTCAGGGTGGACGGGGCCAACCCTGTGGCAAACTGTTCCTGCAAGAACTCCAGCACTGAACCAATGATGGGAGGGAAGGCTGATAGGAGAGAAGGCATACAGACTTAGCCGTGGCCACATCTGCTCCATGGCGTCCAGCCCCAGTGGGGCTGGGTGAGAGAGAACCAGAGGGGACAGTGCGAAGTCTTTCAAGTCGCAAACAGATCCACCACTTTGTAATATCTCTGCCATATCTGTAATATCTCTGCCATGGCGATCCCTCAGGTCTTGAAGGAAGTGTTTAAATGCTAAAAGCACAGCCATCATCTCTACTCAGTTTATGTGCCATGAACGATGTAGCTCGTTCCACCGACGCCGTGAGGTATGCGTCCTTCGGAGCTCCCAGGACAGGGTCCTGAGACAGGAGCAAAAGTTCTCTCTATAAATCTAAGGTTCGAAGAGCTCGCCTCGAGACCTTGATAATACGGAGTGGGTTGCCCCCTCAGGAGAACCCTCTGTCTTTGAGCCACCACTGGAGGGGTCTCATATTGAGGAGGCCAAGTTTGTAATTATGTTGGACGCTGCTGCCATGAGACCCAGCCTTGTAGTAGTTCCAGTCTCTGGAACTGCTTCACAGTGAGTGGTTGGTCTTCTCTTACTCTCCCGACTGCTGTAAGGATAGCTGCGATCCGGGAGGGAGACAATTGTGCCCGCACACGGTCGTGTCCCACACTATGCCCAAAAAGGTGGTTCTCTGCAATGGAGAAAGCACACTCTTCCCTGACATCTTGAGAATGACATCTTGATGTCGGACTGCCTAAAGCTCTAATCGATCGAGCTAATATCGGCCAGTCGTCAATATAGTTTAGAATACGGATACCCTAATGCCATAGCGGGGCTGAAGCCGCATTAATGCCTTTGTGAGGGTGCAGGGTAAGAGTGCCAGGCTGATGGGGAGGACCCGATATTGGTAAGTTTCACCCCTGAAAGCAAACCTCAGGAACCTCCTGTGAACAGGAAGGATGGCTATGTGGTAATAGGTGTCCCTTAGATCTATCGTGACTAACCAGTCCTCGGACTTGATCTGAGACATGACCTCTTTGAGAGTAAGCATCCTGAACCTGCCTCATGAGAGACACCTGCTGGAGGGAGGCTGTGCCCCGAAGCACATCCTGTGGTAGGGCTAACAGACTCCAAGGCACATCCTGTCTGGGCCGCTTCACCCCCGCCCGTTTGTTCGAGGAGAGGACCACCCTCAGCTTGGCCGACTCCTTCGATTTGGGAAACGCTCTGATTCCGAGCTTCGCGATGCCCGGCTGTACCGGGCTGGGGCTGCGCCCGCCGAACAGCCCCATGAGAGCGGCAGGGAAGTATCACTGAGAGGCCGCCATTGTCTCCTAAAACCTTTCGGCGGTCGCCCTTACCTACAGAGACGCCTGAACAGGCCAGGAGTAGCCACCTGTTCAGAAGGAAAGCCCTGTCCCTGTCGGGAATCTCTGCTTACATGGTGAGCCACAGAAGCCTTTTTGTGGCTACTAAAGCTGACATTGATTGACTTACGGCCCACGCCGTACCTTGGTGACCCTAAGGGTTAGGTCGCAGTGTGACATAACTCCTGAATCGTCAGCCCCAGAGCTGAATCCCTCGTCCATCTCACATAGCAGGTCAGCCTGGTATGCCTGCAACACCCTCAACATGTGGAGGCATCCCCTGGCCTGACCTGTCCCAGCGTAAGCCCTACCTACAAGAGCCGATGTGGCTTTTGTAGGCATTACTGGAGTGTTTCGTTATGCATCACCTGGGGAGAGCACCCCTCATCCATCTCCATGCATTCTGCTAGGTTGGCCTGGGAGCCCCACGACCCTCGGCACCGCTTCGCCTGAGCCACGGGGCTCTCCTCGGAAAGCGCTCTCCAGGAGCGCATAGCTGCATGGCAAAAAATGCTAACAGTTGACTCTCTCGAGTGGCGACTAACCATGCTCCTAAGCTAAGCAAACAACACATCGGCTGTGTGTAAGCAGAAACACACAGTCGGAATTCTGCTTGAATTTAAAGCTCATGGCTGCACAGATTCACACACAAAGAGCTTACCTGAACAATCAGAAGCTAATGTCGCTACCATCGCTCAGCCATTTTGTAGCTTCCTGGTTTACGCGACGTCACCCGCCGATGATGTCACGACTTGCCTATTGGCTGGATTTCACACGTGATTCAGAGCGAGGACAACGCGAGGCGTTCCCTAGAATTGTGGCTTTATGTAATAAAAACATTTAAAAATAAAAGACAAATATATTGTGAATAAAGTGCTGTATATATAGTAAAAATCCACAACTGCATTTAATCACAGTTATTGACATTTAGGCGCCTTAATGGACTTTTTACAAAATGCAGACAATAACAACATGATAAAATCCAGTGTTTATTTGATTTATTAGTATTAAAATCCCCTTCTCACAGTGTAGTCAGTTAACTGTAAGCTTTGGTTGATAAGCAGCATAACAGGCAAATATTAGGGTATCCCGTGAAATGAACATTGGCTTAGGTAAAAAGGTTTTAAAGTTTTAAATGTGGTACATTAATAAAAATTTGGGACACTGTTACGCACTCGCAGGTGTGCATATTAGCCTTGGGATGACTGCCAATTGTAATTCAATTCGCTGCCAACTGTAAATCAATTACATTTGCAAATCACAGATTCCAATCTATAAAGTCAGACAATTTAAACAATTGTGAACATTTTTAATTCAAAACATGAACATGGTTCAAAAACGAACAACAACAAAAAAAAAACAGTACCTAGTTTATTAGGATGACTTCACTATGCAAAAATCCAATAAGAATCTTGGCTGATGTTCAGTACAGAGCACATGCACAAATAATCTCTATAATTTGTATTAATATAAATAATTTTATGAGCTTTGTTACATGTACCATTTACTCATCATGCCTACTTACAGCCTTAACATCGGTTTTGCAGACATTCTTCACCTTAATAGTTAATAATTTATTCATTTAAAAAAATATCAACAAGCCAGATTGGATCGGGTTTCTGATATATTTTTTATTGTTGTAATGACGCAAAATGTACATGAGACATGTTAAGTATGTTAAGTAAGGAAACACCCCTTTCCTTAATCCCCCCCCTGCAGAGCCACAGCCAGTATTATTATAACTTACAATAGTTAAAGGGGCATGATCAGACACGATGGCATATTACATATATATCATATACATACTTTGAGCATTTCTTAACTGTGACTCTGACAATCAGATTTTAAATTTAAAGTAATCTGTTTTATAAAATACCTTGTATTTTATTGTATGTTGTGTACTGTAGGATTATTTGCATAAAACTGATATTTTTTATATTTAGCCGACATTTTCTAGCTAATTTTCTATTTTGTGAGTATTTTTCTAGCCATAACATGTTGTACAGTATGTGCACACTTACTTATTACTTTGATACAACATGCTTACTATTACTAAGGCTTTTCAATCACCCCTACAAAAACAAATTTTATTTTAAATCTTAGTGTGCTGTCCAGGGTCTAAAGGAAAAGGGGTCAGCTTTGCCTCCCTAAACTAAACATCTGTAAATTTTCTCACATTTTGTCTGAAGAGAACATATGGACTTGCATGAGATAAAAAGAGAAAGGAACTAACAGAGTCATAGGACATTGTTCGAATGGTCCTTGGCTCATCTAAGAACAGATGTTGCTTGTCAGTTGCTTACTGAACAGGCACCTGGTTAACAAACTCCAGAGTGATACTGTGACTTTAAAGAGTAGGTATCCTTGCTTTTCTTTGATAGGTTGAATGTTTTGTTTTCCCTGTTTCCCCATTTTCCTCCTATTGCTTCATCTTTGTCCCTTGTGCAAGGCTTTTTCTTCTGTCCGTACACCTACTGTCAATCTCATATCTTAAGCTTTTTTTTATCATTAGAACTGATTATAGTGATTCGCTGTCAAACCTTCAGCTTTGAAAACCAAAATGACCTGAAAGATCTAAAAAAAACCGTCATAAAATGACCTAGAAGCAGATTTTCTGCTCAATTTGTAATAAAGACATGTTGTGTGGCTGATCATATCCCCTTGAAGATGGGGATATGGTATTAATCTGGTACAATTAAAAACATTTTGTGTTTTTTTTTTTAAATAAAAAAATCATTATTAAAAAATGTGCTTAAAGGTCATCACCCTTAGCTACAGATTTGTTATTTCTTTGGCAGACCTACCATACTGGTGTACAAGGAAAAAAAAAATTATAATAATTTTGCAAGCCAAATGTATGCATTATACTGCACTGGTCTTCATTTGCTAAAAACAATCCAAGTGTTGGAAAATATTGTACTTACATCTATGTACACCTATGCACAGCACACACGAATAGAAGTTTGGATGAAAAAATAGATCACATAAAAAAAACAAAAGTACCAACAAACAAATCTGATTAAATGTCTCAAACTGTTGGATACTGAGGTTTATATGCATTTAAATGATTGTTTTAGAGCTGCAGCTATCAATTATTTTAGTAACCGAGTATTCTGCTGATTATTTCATCAATTAATCGAGTAATCAGATAAGACTGATAAGATTTTTCTTTATTAAGGAGCAATACTAAATATACTGATATAGAACAGGTCTCTTAAACAAGTAATTTGTCTCCTTTTTAGAAAAATTTACATTTTTATTGCTAAGATTGCATATAAGAATATCTGTGAAACCTAAACCAATTAGTGCATTTAATTGCCATATTACATAAAAAAGCGAATTATATATATATATATATATATATATATATATATATATATATATATATATATATATATATATATATATATATATATTTGTTTCGCTGATTTTTCCCGGTCTCTCGTGGCTAGCACGATAGACCAAAGAATGTAAAAGGAATTGTTTTTATGGAGTTTTATGTTAAAATAATGACATTTATTAATAAAAATATATGAATTCATTATAAAATGAAGTAAAATGTTAATACAGTACAGCACTGTATACATAAAATACTGTACAGCGTATATCATACATTCACACAAGAGATAAAGATGTGTAGTTTACGAAAGTGTGGTGTGGGGATGCTGAAAATATATACATAGTGAATTGTTATTTGTGGAGTTTTATGCTGAAATAAGGTCATTTATTCATAAGGTCATTATTAATAGAATTATTAATTATAAAATGAATTTAAAGTACACCCTGTACAGCTTATTAATATACACGATTTGCTAAATGATGCACAATTATGAATAATAATAACAAAAATAATAAATTGCATAATATATACAGAAAATACAGTTTTTAACTTGCTAGCAAGCTTTTGTACACGTCTGCAATTTTTTTAATGTGTTAGTTACACTAGTTCAAATAGATATATTTTGTGTTGGCTGGGTTTAAATGATAGCTAGCTCACATTTACTGCTAATTACAGTTTAGATGCAGGATGTAAAGTTTCCTCAATATCAGATATCGAATTATTTCAACTTGTTACACGTAGTTAGTTGATTAAAACAGTACAACTAAATAATAGCATTTGCTGTGAAATAAAAAAAAGAGAAGCTTTTGAGGTATTCTAGCTTGATTATTTGATTAAAGCACTGTAAAGACTGTTGCAGTGTAATCTTTAATACTGCTAGAAATATTTCCCAAGCCAAGTGTACTTAAATATATTTCAGTATAAATTCTAGAAATTCTAGACAGTACACAATTCTTTAAAGGATGCTATGACATTATCTTACAAATATAAAAAGATTTTTCCATTCTCAGAATGTAGCACGATTGCTTCGAAGTTTTCTGTATACACTGATCTAATCTGCCTGGTGTAACTGTGTGTTTGTAATGAATACTATCAGTGCTCTTTTTATTGCAGTTTATCCACAGTCTGATTCAAACTTCCGGCTCGGTTTACCCTGAACTTAAGCTGACCTGCCTGTGAAAACCCGAATCTCTGTGCTCTCGGGTTATTTCTGTCAGATGTCCCTTTTGATCTGAACTGGTCTGCATCCCGACGGAGGAACATTTATGAGTTAGTTTTATTGTTCCTTGTTTTGTTATTGTTCAAACAGGATGTTCTTAGTTGACACTTCTCAGGCACTTGAATGGGAGATTATGCTGTGTGGAAGGAAAACATATGCAAAAGGAAGGTGGATGTACTGTAGGCTTTAAAATCTCTGTTGCACTACAGCATTTTACACTTTTTATGGTCATGAATGGTGAGCAATTGCATGGCATGTTGCCTCAGTCTTTGTTTCTTAGGTGCTGGGAGACAGTGGTCTGGAGCTTTTTGCCCTCTGTTCTGTGCCCTTTTTGTTCACTATTCTGTCGGGGGCGTTCTTTTTAAAGCTTGGCATAGATAGTAAAGGGTGGGCAGGATTGGGCCAGACGTTGGGTTTCAGACAGCCAAATTCACTCATTTAGAATCAATAGAAACAAAGGGAGGTGGCAAAGACTCAAAGAGACTTCCTCAGGCTGCCGCTCCCCCACTGGGCTCGGGGAATTACTTTTTTAATACAAAATATGTTCCTACTTCACCTTGTTGTCATTACACATTCTATATGGCAAGAATGCACAGGTACTTGGCATAAAAGCTACATGAAGCTTAAGATAAATGTAGTGCCAATATTGCATATTTGTTCGACATAACCGTACTGTGTAATCAGAGCCACTAATGACTAACTGCATCAGTGGTATTTAATGAAAAGATTCATTTGCATTTGGACCGAGATTTGACTACATGCAATACATCTTAAACAAGTAGTAAAATATATCTCAGTAGCAAGCATTACTAATGTTAGAAGTTATCTACTGTCCAGAATAATGAGAGCAAATCTGTGCAAAATACTGTGTATAAAATAAGATTTATAAGGTTATTTATAAGCTTTATTCGTTAAAGTGAGTCACTTTAGCCATCTTTCATCTCTAGTTATTTTTCAATTGCGAAAGTGAAGCCAGAAATTTGGTTTCAAACAACAGCGACAGAAAAATCACCTGAGGTTTTGCACTCTTTAGGTACCCTTTGGTTTAGTCTCATAATCTAGGGAACATATATGGCGTTACACATAACGCCATATATGGTGACTGCAGCATGTGCACCAATGAAATCTGTCCCCCATGTTAAGCATCAGGGGGATAGGAAGCCATATTGAGATGAAACCATTTTGTAGATAATATAAATAAAAAGAAAACTTTTGCAGCTCCTACTTTTTTTTGGCTGCTTTTAAAATAAAACTGCGATTTCCAATACCCGATAACAGAAGTAAAAAAAACAGTAAATAATAAAGGACATTTAGGACAGCAGAGAGGAAACGCCATGCAAATACAATTCAGTGTCTGGTTCGAGTCAGATCATCCGACAGACTTTTTACAACTAACACACACACACACACACACACACACACACACACACACAGACATCAGACAGAAATCAGACAAGGCTAGGGTAGCCCATGCAGGCACCTTAATTAAAACAGTCATGTAAACAAGCAAATCAATTTTTGGGACCATTACAGACAGATGAGCAGACAGATGGAAACAGGGACACAGAGACAGAGACAAAATAGTTAATTGCAGGCGTTTAGTAAAGCGGTCAGCCTGCCTGCTCACTCGACAGTGGGCATTCGCTTCTGCCATTGTAAGGACACAAAAATATCTCTGCTGTATCGATCTAAGGGATTCGCTTCACGAGAGAGAGAGAGACACAAGACAGCATTATATTGCCATGTTTGTCATTTTTCCAGAACAGAACACGGAGCGATTTTCCTCTCTTACTCACTCGTTCTGTATAGAAACTCATCTTCAGCCATTTTGATGACGCTGAATGAGAGTACTCTCTCTCTCTTTCTCTCTCTCTCTCTCTCTCTCTCTCTCTCTCTCTCTCTTTCTCCCTTTCTCCCTACGTGGCTTGGATTGGTTGCAGGCAGGAACGAAGGAGGGAGTTGTGGAGGAGAGAGTCAGTGCAGCTCACCGGAGAGAGAGAGACATAGCACGTTTTGCAGAAAAAGAAATCCGGTGTGAAAGCAGTCCTTTTCATTTTTCACTTTTTTTCTTTTCAGTACTCTGCTCCGTTCCTCTTTTCCCCCCTCACCAAAATCCTCTGTTAAGCTTCTACTGTTTCGTGCACCAATCTCTCTCTCTCTCTCTCTCTCTCTCTCTCTCTCTCTCTCTCTCTCTCTCTCTTTCTTTTGCTATCTCCAACTCTCCTTTTGCTGTCTCCCTTCGCAACAAACTTTTGCTCAGTTTTTCAGTTCGCGTAAGATTTTTTTCTATCTCCGATTCCCTGTTAACTTTTATTCATGGCGGTCAAAGACAATTGGAACCGTGCACATTTTGGCACCGTTGAGGAGAATCAGAACTGCAGCCAAGGAGCCTGCTGTGATCCAAAAAACTCGAGCACAGCGAAGCGTCAAAAAAAAAAAAAAAAAAAAAAAAAAAAACACCACCCTTTCCTTTGCTTGGTCACAAATTCCACTTTCCCTGTAGCCTGGGCAGTGTTGAAACTCCTCCTCAACCACATCTCACCGCATTCGACCTTTCCGCCTTTTCCCTCTCTTCCTTTTCTACGGAACCTTTTTTTTTTCAGAACCTGCGTCCAGGTTTTTTTTTTTTTTGACTCCGCTGGTAAATGTGGACAGAAGCCGCTGCCCAGGAGGGCAACTAAAGGGACAGTGGGGTTTTTTTGTTTTATTTTTATTTTTTGTTTGTTTTTTTGCAGATTTTTTGGCCATACTGGGGTGTTGATGTAGTGCCGGGACTTTGGGCTGCTGTTTGTAGTTGTAGATTTCTGTGTACGCTCCCCGTTCAGGTCTGGACATGTCTCTGTATTAAATGATCCGATTTTGTTACTAAACCTTGTACAATGTGTTCTAATGTGCTGTGTCCGTTTTCTCATTCCAGATTTTTTAAACAAATTTTGCCAACGGAATTGGCCTAGTCTGCGCCCCGAAGCCTATCGTTCTGATATGGTCAAGAGAAGACTCGAATGCTCCTTTTCGGACCGCACTGGTCAGCACCATGCATGCCACCTCACGCCACCTTCCTCTGCCGGTATGCTCCTTTTTCTTCTGCCTTTTTTTCCCCTCCATTCTCCATGGCTCATTTTCGGCTTGTGCCTCTCCAATACAAAGAATTTTATATACACGTTTAATTTTCGGTCCAGTTTTTGTTCGAGTCCGCTCAAATGTCGCAAATGCTGGCAACAGCGAAATGAAATGTTTTTTTTTTTTTTTTTTTTTACCAAAATGTTTCTGGCCAAGGATTCCACATAAAACGCTGATTGAAATATCATTTCTATTTCTAATTTCAGAGCACCGTTACAGTTTGCCATTTAAGTGCATCTATGTGAATGTGTGGTAATGTCTAGGCCCACTGAAAATATAAAGCTCTTTAAAAAAAAAAAACAATGCGTTCTATCAGAGCTGTGTTTGTCCTTGCTGATTTGTACAGCATCTGTATTAACTGGATTGGCAAAAGCACACAGCTAAAAACCGGCGCCAAATAACCCGTCATTTTTTCCCGGGTTGTCTAAAATTCTAATATTACATGGGTGTCTTAGAATAGGACAAACGTTACTCAGAATAAAAAAACTAAATGAAACGCTGATTATATTTTCTGATTTCTCTAAAGCAATGGCTACAGCTTTACAGCTTGCACCACTTTTCAGGTTAATGTGGCAGCCAGGCGAATTTTAAATGCCGACCTTTAAGATTTAATGTTGTCAGTAAAACAAAAATTTAGGTCTAGGCCTAAAAACAAAATCGACTCGAATGCTGAAGGAAGATCACATGTATAAGAAACGCTACATATGCTAATACTTTTGGATGCTAAACATAGATAGCTGGTAACTATTTGTTTGATATTTGTATCTGTGTATTCTGGTATCACAGATTCGCTAAAACCTAACCCCTCTGCAGTAAGTGGAGGTTGGCAACACTGCTGCATTTTTTGTTAGCACTCAGCAAACACGTGACCATGACTTTCAACGTGACCTTCAGACTGCGCCTTTCCTGATGTGAGGAGGCAGGAATTTGGCATGGCAAGAATTTATGGCAAAATCCAAAAGACATTTTCAAGAATTGGTAAACCCTTTCTTCACATTCGTTCTCATTCAGCGGTACGCACGCCGTCACTACATAATTTGGTTTTGCTTGATTGAAAATGACGATGTTTGGCGCAACATCCCAGCATGCGTTTAGTTTTTTTTTTCTTCATATTTTTTTTATTTATAGTGTCAGTCGTTTACTTTATTCAAAACGAATGTAGATAATTCATCAACATTTGGATGTCTTGTCTTCGCTCTTCTGTTTTACTGTATCTACACATGCATTCGGAACATAGTTTAGTTCGATCATATTGGGCATCCAAAATGATAGCTTTGACCAGTTTTAAGCAGTGTATATCCACATAAAACACATATCCTTGTCCAATCTATCACTTATTTTTCTTTTTGCATTTTTTATTACATTTTCTAAAGATTACAGAAGTTCTGATGAAAATCTTGTCCAAAATAGCAAAATTGATGCATCTGCATTTTTGTTTTTCAGTTCAGTGTATTTAGGCATGTTTCTCTTTTGTGTACATTTTGATCATTTTGAAACAACCTGACCACGCCCTAACGCAATGCATCTTTTGTTAGCGTGCTTCATCCCATGTTCAGAGGCCGTCCTTGTTAATGGTGGATGGTCCGGAAAACAGAGAAAGGAGAAGGATTTGTCTTATTGAGAGCAACACTGCCCGCTGCCACAAACCCGTAGATCCGAACTTGTGGTAACTCTGGGCACAAGCTCGAGTCTACAGGTATGTGTCTGCGAGGTCACTGTGACGGCATTCTCCCCCCTGCAACAGCTGCCATGTGCTGAAAATGTTTCTATTAGAGATACATAGTGACGTGGAAAAAGCTTTCTATCAAATCAAAAAAAGAAGAATAGTGCGATAATATAAAAATGATCTGAAATGTGCACCAAATTGTGCATAGATATAAAGTTTATATCAATTGTCCAAATGGTGCAATTTGTGGATTCAGCGAATGGAATAATAATCTAAAATCTACATATTTTATATTATTCAAGAGTGATTAATAGTGCGCTAATTATTGATT